>NC_025701.1:18014319-18037279 GCF_000633955.1 Camelina sativa
TGTTTTTTTTTTTTTTTTTTTGACATCTTCATCGCTATACACCATTTTTATTGTAATTTTAACACCACAATTTTGTTTTCTTTAGTATCAACACTAAAAGATGAATATCTATTACTAATTTACTATATTCTTTACTTTTCTATATTTTTAATAGTTTTTATGTTTGTTAGCGTTTAAATTTAAAATTTTGTGTTTCCAATACATTGGATTTATAATCAATTTAATCAATTTTTGTATTAATGTTGATAATTTTTATAAATAAAATAAATTTTTATATTAATTAAAATAAAAAGACAAAAAAATTATGACATGTCACGAAATAACATATAAAAATTTAATATTGATTATTATGTTAAAAAATTTTAAAAATATTATTAGTTAATACTTATTACTACATAATTACATTAATATATTAATATTATATAGTAAAATTACATATTATTATTAAATTATAACTTTTAAACTATTTTATACTCCTATTATTTAATTTATCAATTAATTACTAAAACAACAAGTGAATAACGGTTATGGCTGTAGATAGCATCACACCAAAATTTGACCACTGGAGAGTTTTTGACCCAAAACTTACACCAAAATGGTGTTTTTTAGTAAACCCATTGGAGATGAACTGAAATGTTATATACTTTTTGTTTTTCCGGTCACGCTTTAAACAAACTTTGTTCATTTGTTGTAGTAGTCGCTACTGTGACAACAACTTTCATATCCCTTCATCAATATCGTCTCACATACCGAATGGGAAAGTGAGAAACAGAAAAAGTAGAGATGAAAGAGATTTAACAATTTGTCTAAATTACAATAAAGGGAAACACTTTTTTATCTCTGTAGCAAAAATATACCAAAATAGATTAAAAAAATCAGAAAAAATAATACTTATAAAGAAATCGAAAAATCTAGTGAGAGAGAGAGAGAGAGAGAGAGGAGAAAGAAGAATGGGAACGAAGGAACGCGAATGAGAGAGATTCAACAGAGGAAGAAAGAAAGATATTTTTATTTTTTATATATAATAAAACCTTTCTCTATCTGTCTGATAAGTATCAATCACTTGTTGTCCAAAAAACTAAAAACACAGACTTGAGAGTGTGTGTTAGAGAGATCTACGGAGATCTCTTCTTCTCTCCCTTCATCTTAGGACTCTCTTAACTTCTTATCTCTTACCTACTTCAACTCTTTATCTCCCACAGATTATTCCCAGAAATTTCAACTCTTGTTCTTCTCTTCCTCCCAAAGACCAAACCAAAAAACACTGTAAGTTAAATCTAAGTTTCCTCTGTTTTTGTTTTTTTATCTTTTCTGTGTGTGTCAGATCCATTTCTTTAGAGCTTAAGAGCTGTAACCACTGTTTATGTAAGACTTGTTTTTGTTAATGGGCATTTCTGAATCATTTGAAGATCTGATCTTTCGATGAGTTTTCTTCAGAACTCACTTCTTTTTTTTCTTCCCTTAAATTTTCTCAAACTGGAATTTCTTTTGCTGCAAAGTTTCGATCTTTGGGAGAAATGATAAAAATCCATAATTTTGTTGATGTTGAGACTTAGACTTATATTTTTAGCGTTAAAACAAATGAGTAGTTGCGTCTGATGTCTTCAAAATTTTCAACTTTTTTTTTGACATAGCTAGTAGTGGGATGCTTTAAGGGGATGGCCTTTACTTTTGGGGACCCATAATAAATCATGTACATGAAACAGAACTTACACTGTGTTGGAAAGTGTCTAATTTCAGATCCATTTGTTCTAAATCTTAAATCTTGTTTATTGTATTTGATCAAAGATCCAAACTTTAGTTTCTGATCCAGCCCGTTTAAGTCTTCCAGTTAGGCTTCCACTTCCTTAACCAAGTCATGTTTCTGTTCTTCAGTTGATCTGCTGAGTGTTTTGGCAATTTTGTTATGATCTGATTATATATACTTGGTTTTGACTCTGCAGGTGGGGTTTGGATACATCTTTTGGTGTAACTGAAGTAATGAAGAGCGGGAAGCAATCTTCACAACAGGAAAAGGGTTCTTCTAGGATCTTGTCACTAACGATTCTGTTTATCGCATTTTGCGGTTTCTCCTTCTATCTTGGTGGTATATTTTGCTCTGAGAGACACAAGATCGAAGTCAAAGATGTCTCAAGAACCATCACTACAAAGGCTGTAGCTTCCCCTAAGGAACCTACGGTTTCTCCTATTCAAATCAAATCCGTTTCTTTCCCTGAATGTGGATCAGAGTTCCAAGATTACACCCCTTGCACCGATCCAAAGGTAACATTAGTTCCACTCTCAACTTATGTATATACACTTCTAGTTGCATATAATTGAACTATTGTTTGTGTTTCTTGTTCTCTCAGAGATGGAAAAAATACGGTACTCATCGCTTAAGTTTCTTGGAGCGTCATTGTCCTGCGGTTTATGAAAAAAGCGAGTGTTTAATCCCACCACCAGACGGGTATAAACCACCTATAAGATGGCCTAAGAGCCGAGAACAGTGTTGGTATAGAAACGTGCCTTATGATTGGATCAATAAGCAAAAATCAAACCAGCATTGGCTTCAGAAAGAAGGAGACAAGTTCCATTTCCCCGGTGGTGGTACCATGTTTCCTCGTGGAGTTAGTCACTATGTTGATTTGATGCAAGATCTGATTCCTGGAATGAAAGATGGAACAGTCAGGACTGCCATTGATACTGGCTGTGGGGTTAGTCTCTCTTCCAACTACTCGAACTTGTTTATAATTTACTCTCTAATCGGTTCGAGTTATAATTTTACGTGGTTTCTTCTTATGCAGGTTGCTAGCTGGGGAGGTGATCTTTTGGACCGTGGGATTCTATCACTCTCTCTTGCTCCAAGAGATAACCATGAAGCTCAGGTTCAGTTTGCTCTTGAACGTGGGATTCCTGCGATCCTCGGCATTATCTCTACGCAACGTCTCCCTTTCCCTTCAAATGCATTTGATATGGCTCATTGCTCAAGGTGTCTTATTCCCTGGACTGAATTTTGTAAGTAGCTCAAAAACTATAAGAAATGTATTGACTACTCCATAGTGATATCTACTAATGCATTTGAGTTCTTGTGATTGGTGTATATTCCATTTATCTCAACTCATTAAAAATGTGATCTCTGATCATGCAGGTGGAATCTATTTGCTTGAGATTCATCGTATAGTTCGACCAGGAGGTTTCTGGATTCTTTCTGGTCCACCTGTGAACTATAACAGACGATGGCGTGGATGGAACACAACCATGGAAGAACAGAAATCTGACTACAACAAGCTTCAGACACTTCTAACCTCCATGTGTTTCAAGAAGTACGCCCAAAAAGACGACATAGCCGTGTGGCAGAAGCTTTCAGACAAATCTTGCTACGACAAAATCGCAAAGAACATGGAAGCTTACCCTCCAAAATGTGACGACAGCATAGAACCTGACTCTGCTTGGTACACTCCCCTCCGTCCCTGCGTGGTTGCTCCGACCTCTAAAGTCAAGAACTCGGGTCTCGGGTCAATCCCAAAATGGCCTGAGAGGTTAAACGTCGCGCCTGAGAGAATCGGTGATGTACACGGAGGGAGCGCGAGTGGTTTGAAACACGATGATGGTAAATGGAAGAACAGAGTTAAGCATTACAAGAAAATATTACCAGGTCTTGGGACAGACAAGATAAGAAATGTTATGGATATGAACACTGTTTATGGAGGTTTTGCTGCAGCTCTCATCGAGGATCCTGTTTGGGTCATGAATGTTGTCTCCTCGTACAGCGCAAACTCACTGCCTGTTGTCTTTGATCGCGGTCTCATCGGAACTTACCACGACTGGTAAGTTTTCATTTTTTTCAAGAAACACTCTGTTTTCGTTATTTGGTCTTTGTGATATTAACCTGTTACCAAATTTGCAGGTGCGAAGCTTTCTCGACATATCCAAGAACATATGATCTTCTTCACCTTGACAGCCTTTTTACCTTAGAGAGTCACAGGTACAAAAATTTACTATTGTTCAATTTGGTATGGTGTTTAAGTTTGAGTTGTTACGATTTGGCTTTTTTGGTATTGAAGTGTTTCTTGAACTATATTGTGAACAGGTGTGAGATGAAGTACGTTTTGCTAGAGATGGACAGGATCTTGCGACCGAATGGATATGTTATAATCCGAGAATCGAGTTATTTCATGGATGCAATCACAACATTAGCAAAGGGGATGAGGTGGAGTTGCAGGAGAGAGGAGACTGAGTATGCAGTCAAAAGCGAGAAGATTCTGGTTTGCCAGAAAAAGCTATGGTTTTCGTCTAACCAAGCCTCTTGATGAGGCCACTGTATCAAAAGTTTTAAAACTGGTAATCATAGTGTTTCTCTATGGCAGTTTTACAGAGACAAAAGGAGCTGGTCCTTTGAATCCCAAGATATAGCTATAAACAATTTACTCTTACTTTTTTTTGGTCCTTTAAATTGATATTATTATTTTTTAATTATACTAGTGACTACTTAGTTCTTACCTCAAAACTCCAGCACAAAAATACTTTTAGGGACTCAAAACTTTTGGTCTTTAAAGTTTCTCTCTTGTCTCTTTCTAAAACGTTTTGTGTTTTGTCAAAGAACACAAAACAAACACAAGAGAGTGGAACATTCTTCTGTTAAAAAACAGAGGATAGAAACAGAGCATAAGAGAGTGTGAGAGAGAGCTCGAAGAGTGGAAGAGGTCCCAAATGTCAACACACTAAAACCTGTTCTTAAAATCTTGTTTACTTTTCTTATATAGATTTTCATCAAAACTTTGTGCGAATTGTCCAAAAAAAAAAAAGAAGACAAAACTAAGGCTACAGTTGGAGATCTAATAACACTGCCTATAATAATTGACAACAACACTAACTAATACTCAGAATCAGTGCCTCATTGTTTGATGTCAAGTGTCAAAAAGAGTCTTCACAGTTTCAACGAATACGAGTAACATGAGAAAATGGCTCTGGAGCTACTTTTGGAACAGCTTTCTTGGCGGTTCCTGGTACTCCAAAAACATTCCAAATCTTGAGAGTCTCGTCTGCTGCTGCTGAAGCCACGGTACACCCATCAGGACTCTGTGCCATATAAAGAACTCGNCTTGCGACCGAATGGATATGTTATAATCCGAGAATCGAGTTATTTCATGGATGCAATCACAACATTAGCAAAGGGGATGAGGTGGAGTTGCAGGAGAGAGGAGACTGAGTATGCAGTCAAAAGCGAGAAGATTCTGGTTTGCCAGAAAAAGCTATGGTTTTCGTCTAACCAAGCCTCTTGATGAGGCCACTGTATCAAAAGTTTTAAAACTGGTAATCATAGTGTTTCTCTATGGCAGTTTTACAGAGACAAAAGGAGCTGGTCCTTTGAATCCCAAGATATAGCTATAAACAATTTACTCTTACTTTTTTTTGGTCCTTTAAATTGATATTATTATTTTTTAATTATACTAGTGACTACTTAGTTCTTACCTCAAAACTCCAGCACAAAAATACTTTTAGGGACTCAAAACTTTTGGTCTTTAAAGTTTCTCTCTTGTCTCTTTCTAAAACGTTTTGTGTTTTGTCAAAGAACACAAAACAAACACAAGAGAGTGGAACATTCTTCTGTTAAAAAACAGAGGATAGAAACAGAGCATAAGAGAGTGTGAGAGAGAGCTCGAAGAGTGGAAGAGGTCCCAAATGTCAACACACTAAAACCTGTTCTTAAAATCTTGTTTACTTTTCTTATATAGATTTTCATCAAAACTTTGTGCGAATTGTCCAAAAAAAAAAAAGAAGACAAAACTAAGGCTACAGTTGGAGATCTAATAACACTGCCTATAATAATTGACAACAACACTAACTAATACTCAGAATCAGTGCCTCATTGTTTGATGTCAAGTGTCAAAAAGAGTCTTCACAGTTTCAACGAATACGAGTAACATGAGAAAATGGCTCTGGAGCTACTTTTGGAACAGCTTTCTTGGCGGTTCCTGGTACTCCAAAAACATTCCAAATCTTGAGAGTCTCGTCTGCTGCTGCTGAAGCCACGGTACACCCATCAGGACTCTGTGCCATATAAAGAACTCTTGATGTATGACCAGTGAGTTCAGCCATTTTCACCATGGATGGGTACTTCCAAAGTGTAAGCTGATTCTGTGTATACCCATGTGAGCTAAGCAATTCTCTTTCGGTTTTGCTCCATAACAGTGAACAAACTTGAGAGCCGGTGTCAACTGAATTCAAGCAAGCCCCAGTGAGTGTATTCCAGAACTTAATCGTCTGATCTCTGCCACCACCACCAGTTGCAAGCAAACTCGATTGGAAAGGGCACCACGCAAGAGCTTTCACAGCAGCTCTATGTTGCTCAAACCTATGCAGCCATTGCCTAGTTGAGTTGGAGGAGGAGGAGGCCAAGGAACGATCCCATACGTGTACCAAGTTGTCGTTCCCACCACTTGCTAGTTGCTGTCCTGATCCTGACCACTTGAGACCACAAACCTCTTCAGTGTGATCCACGTAAGTAGCCACAACGGGTGATCTGATCCGCACATCATTGTTGATGACCCGTCCGTCCATTCCTCCAGTTGTTAGAATGTGTTCGTTCCATGCCAATGATCCTACTCTTGACTGGTGACCACCTTTCAATGTTCTTATCAGTCTACCATCAGAAGAATCCCACAGCTGCACTACAGAGTTGTGAAGACCAACTGCAAGATATTTACCATCTTGCGTCCAGTTAACGCTTGTGACAGGTCCCTCCTCTTCATCAACGGTCACAAGCTCATATGTAAGATCAGTGGATGCATTCCGCAAGTAAACAGTGTGTCCCAAAGCCACGGCTAGAACATTAGCACTGCTCCAGTCCAACAAGTTAAGGTAGAAGTCATCGGCTAAGTCAGGTAGGTCCACGGTTTTCTCACAAGTCTGACGAATGTTTCTACGAGGCTTTACGGACCTAGGTTGTTGGTGAGGATCAGAAGAATCAGAGTGACTACTAGTAGAAAGCAGAGCTTGAGGTTTGTTTCTGAAAGCGAGTATCCGGGTTCTATTCATATTCATGGTCTCAGCTAATCCTTCTATGTAGGCTTTTCTTGATGGTGAAGTTACTTCATCCTTAACTTTTCTTCCTTGAGTTAGAGCATAATGAGCGTAGTCAAAGTCCATCGCAGCCCTATTTGGTATAAACCTATCATAATTGTCCTTCGATCGCTTCCTGGGGAGGAAGTGCTCTTGCGTTGTACACCACCCTTTCATATCCGTCATTACCTCAAAAGAAACGAAATTAGAGACTAATCAAATAAAGCCTGCAAAGACAGAGAAGCGTTAGTCAATTCGAACACAAAGAGAAGAGTTTCGATGAGAGATAACCAAATAAAGCCTGCAGAGAAAGAAGCGTTAGTCAATTAGAAGTTAGAACACAAAGAGAGAAGAGTTTTCGTCGATGAGAGACTAATCAAATAAAGCCTGTAAAGATAGAACCGTTAGTGAATTCGAACACAGAGACAAGAGTTGAGTTTTGTCGATGAGAGATTAACCAAATAAAGCCTACAAAGAAAGAAGCGTTAGTCAATTCCAACACAGAGAGAAGAGTTTAGTTTCGTCGCTGATAGACAAAAGAGATTATTAATCAATCAAATAAAGCCCTGCAAAGACAGAAGCGTTAGTGAAATTTGAACACAAAGAGAGAGAGAGAGAAGAGTTTCGTCGCTGATGAATGTGAGATGACGATCGAGAGAGCTAATGATGGAGAGCGATTTAGGGTTTGTTTTGTTTTCTGTGATTAATTATATATAGAAGTCACTGATATATATATATATATATATATATATATATACTACAACGCGGTTTAGATTGATATAGTAAAGTGGAAACAAACGAGAAAAGGAAAATCACAATTACAACGGTTAGATTAATAAATGCGTATCATATCATATCATCATTTAATGAAGAGAAGATACCCTTCAGAAAAACAAAAAGGAAATTAAACGTCAAATATGGAAATCTAATTCTATTGAAATTATAATTAAGTAAATATTTAGAAATCGAATTCTATATAATAACCTGAACCGTGTTTGTTTTACCCTACCTAATTCTCAAAGAGTGTTTTTATTCTCTCTTTGTCAAAAACTAAAAGCTTCGTTCTTTTTTCTCTCTCTCTGTAAACAAAGCTTCTTCTACAATGTTGACGAAGGAAAAGACAAGGAGATTGTTGTCCGTGAGAAACACAAAAAGTTTCAAGAAACAACCTAAGACAACAAATCTTGCGTCGAGAGAACAGACCATGTATAAGAAAGCATCCGAGCTTTCCATCCTTTGTGATGTCGAAGTCTGTGTTATATACTACAACCGTGACGGAGAACTCGTCGGGACATGGCCGGAAGATCAATCCAAGGTTCGAAACATGGCAGAGAGATACAGCAAACTCAACGATAGCGAGAGACGCAAGAAAAGCACAAACCTTTCTCAGTTTCTTAATAAGAAGACCGGCCTCAAAGACAAGATGACATCTTTAGATATCAATGACAAGAGATTCTCTGAGAAACTTTTCGAGATGGAGGCTTCGTTAGAGAGTTCTCTACCGGTGTTACAAGATCAGCTTCTTCGGGTGTTACAGAACCAGACGAAACCCGATCAGAACTCTTCCGCCGGCTTCTTCACACCAGATCCATCATTGATGAGCGGAACAGAGCAAGACCTATCATTGAGTCAACAACATCAGGGCAAAGTTTCAGTCTTTCTCTATAACCATGACAACGGTAGCTTCTATCAACTCCCTGACTCTGTTTCTAGCTTTGACCCATCGACGAGTTCGGCTTCACTTGGGGCACAAGGGTCGTTTCTAACAAGTAACAACTTTGATCTTCCCATTCCCATGGTGTTTCCTCCTCTGATGCGAAGTTAGATTATGAGTTTAACTTCTTGTGGCCGATTTAGATATATTTAGGGTTTGTTATGAATTTTTGTATCATCCTTTGAATTGTATGTTTTGCCAATTGTATGAATGTATTTTTCTCTCAAGTTTCTAACATAGTCTTTGGCTTCTTCTACTTTTTTTTTCTTTCTGAGTGTTAAATTTGAGTTTGATCAAACTAACTATATTAGGGTTTTTATGCAATAGACATTGAATGTTAAATGTCCATAATTGATGCAGACAAGTAAACTAATTGAGTAATATAATGGAACCTTGTTTCTGTGAAATATTCTGTTCAATTTTACGAATGGATGTAATGGAGGAAGAGCTTTTCGAAAGAGAAGCATTATGCGGATGAATGCAAAAATTGTAGTGCAAGAATAGAAGAGGATTGGATAAGCAAGTTACCTGACACTATTATGTCAGATGCTCTTGTTGCGGCTTCGGACAGATGATATTCTTAGAAATAGTTCTTTGTCCAAGAGGTGGCAAAACTCTGGTTTAACTTACCACAGTTTTGCAACTTGAAAATAGAACTGCTAAGACCACAGTTTTACTTGTATTGTTTGCAAGACCACAGTTTTGCAAGTGACGGTTAAGTGTATATGAGTCTATCCTACCTGGTTAGCAATTTGTTCTGTCTAACAAGACCACAGTTCTAATATCTTGAGGATGTTATGAAACGGAAGCTAGTGCTCTTGTTTTTGAATATGAAGGCACAGAGTTTTTGATTGATGCTCCTATGCACAAAATTTAATATTGTTCAATCTGGTATGGTTTAAGTTTGAGTTGTTACGATTTGGCTATTTGGTATTGAAGTGTTTCTTGAACCATATGGTAATAATGTGAACAGGTGTGAGACGAAGTATGTTTTGCTAGAGATGGACAGGATCTTGCGACCGAGTGGATATGTTATAATCCGAGAATCGAGTTATTTCATGGATGCAATCACAACATTAGCCAAGGGGATGAGGTGGAGTTGCAGGAGAGAGGAGTCTGAGTATGCAGTCAAAAGCGAGAAGATTCTGGTTTGCCAGAAAAAGCTATGGTTTTCGTCCACTGTATCAAAGTTTTAAAACTGGTTATCATGTTGGACATTGAATGTTAATCCTAGTGTTTCTCTATGGCAGTTTCAAAACTGGTAATCATAGTGTTTCTCTATGACATAAAGTGAAACCCACATAGTAATATGTTGCCAGATTCAGTAGTTAAATGAGTAAACGAACCATTTATTTCTTTTATAACAAAAAAATATCTAATCATACAATACAAAATTTCACAATGACCAGTGTAGCTTAAAAAATTCTAGCAAATACATGTAAACGGTCAATCGAAAAGAAACAGTCACTTTGTACGGTTTTGCTTCTCCTCGATTCCAGATTGAGAGAAGCGTTTCCTAAGAACTGCAAAAACATCTTCCATCTTCACATCCCTTTTAGATAGAAGCACCATTGCGTGGTATAACACATCAGCCATCTCCGATGGTGTTCTTGAAACTTCCTCATTATCCTCCAGTGTTCTGCATAACTCATCAGCTTCTTCCCTGAGACAAAGATCCCAATAAGATTCACAAGGATCTACAGCTCATATTCAATAGCAGATAACCGACAAAATACCTGATCTTTGAGCAAAGCAGAGCGTCATCAGTCAATAACCGTCGAGTCCATGACGGTTTACCTTCTTGAGGAACTGTTGATTCTTCTTTCCGCTTGGAAATGATTGATTCTAGCGAATACAATGTTGTTAAAGCTAGCTTGTTTCCTGAAGCCTGTGATGCAGTCAGGAAGTTGTTGATTTCATTCAGATTTCTATTAATCTCTTGTCACATGAAAAGGTAAATAAACAAAACTCCACAGAGACAAACCTCATCATTGTTTAACTGATCGAAAACAGATGTGTAGTAGCAAGTCTCTTCTCCTGTGTGACAGGTAGGTCCATCAGGCGTTCCAAGGTAAATAATCTGAGAAAATATAAACCAATGAGTTTATGAAGAATAACGCTATTGATTCGTAACTGTGGTCAATGCAAACATACCGAATCTCGATCGCAATCAATATACACGTCGCGTATATTGATGAAGTTATTGGATGTCTCTCCCTTGGTCCATAAGGTTGATCTTGATCGACTAAAGAATGTAGCTTTCCGAGAACTGATGGTTGTGGATAGGGCCTCCCTATTAACAAAGCCTTGCATTAGTACAGCTCCCGTGTCAACATTTTGTGCTATTGCCACAGCTAATCCTTTGTCATCCCATTTAATGCTGTCCAACAAGTTATCTACCTAACCCAAGAAAACAACAGAAACCATGATAAATACCAGGGACTAGAACAACAGCACACACGATGCTTGTTGAGACAGTAATAGAAAGATCACAATTGCAACATTTAACAATACAGAAATATAAATGTTAATTTCTAATATGATGAACAGTAAATGCATTATCGGACTAGAATGGGAAGCTAAAAGAGAAATGTCTCAATGGAGATTATTATTTATTCAGTTGTGGAGGACAGATGTAGCCCACGCCATCACAGATTTAGACGACCAAGCAAACGATGAACACCTTCAGAGAGAATTTCAGACAAAAAGATGGAAACCATCAAAAAGCCCTTCCTTCTCTCTGTTTTCTTTACCAGAGATGTAACAGTTCCAACTCACTTGTCAAAGAGTAGGAACCTGACCATCTCTGGCCAAATCTCAACGATACAGGATATAATACAAATAGACTAACAAAAAACAACAACAAATTAAAAGTAAGCACATGAATATAAAGTTCATTAACAGATCAATGCAGCATTACTCCTAAACGTGAGACCCCAAAAACAAGACGTTTTCCTTGTACAGATATCAAATGTGATGAACAGATGTAGCTCAAATCATCACGGAACAAAGATGACCAAGCAAACGATGAGCACCTTGAAAGAGAAATCCCGACCAAAAGATGGAAACCATCAAAAAGCCTTTCATTCTCTCTCTTTTCTTTACCAGAGATGTAACAGTCCAAACCCACATGTCAAAAGGTAGGAACCTGACCATCTCTGGCAACAAAAGATCCCAACTTTACATTATACAAGAAACATTAACACAAAGACCAATCGTAATAACAAACTGAACTGTTCTCTAAACTTAACATAAGTCCATCGAACTAAACTACTTTCTCAGTGCTTTTTAATAAAATGTGATAGAACAGATGTAGCTCGAGTCATCACCAAATGCAGACAACTAAGCAAACGATGAGCATCTTAAAAGAGAATATCCAAACCTAAAAAACTGGAAACCATCAAAAAAGATTTTCTTTTCTCTCTATTTTATCTACCCGACATGTAACAGTAGTTACTCATATGTCAAACAGTAAGCACCTGACAATGTCTGGTTCAATGTTCAATCCAACCTCTAATCCAACTAGTTCTAGATATAATTTAAGCTTAGCACGATTCCATTACAGATCATAAAGTTCAGAATATACAGAAAATTATTTATTCACTAGTTTACCTTAGCTTGAAGAGCAATGTTTTTATTATCATTAGACGCGAACACGACACTGGATCTGCTTCTCTGCTTAGTATATTTGATCGGGATGAAGCAGCTACTTCTCGTATATAAAGACTGAGCTAATGCATTGTACGATACCGCCATTAACTCGATGGAGCGCTTTTAAAGTGGAACAAAAAAAGTGGCGGCGGACTGAATATAAAAAAGAGTGACGGAAGAAGAAGAATAAAACCCTAATTGGTTCTGAGTTTTGTGGTTTAGTTACAGAGACAGAAAAGGGCTTTTTAAAGACCGACCGAACTCAGCAATTTTACTCAAAGACTAAAATGCCCCTGTTTAGCTCCTTATTTGTGGAAATTACAAAATCATCCCTATTAATTGCTTCGAATTTCAATTTCCGCCATAACTTCGTCTCCAGGGGATTTTGGGATCCAAAGCCCTAAAAGATCTCTCCCCCGAGTTATCCTATCATCTATCTTCAACCTTTCGCGTTTGGTTCTTCCGATACTTTTTCCGTCATCCCCGTCGTTAGTTTTCCGATCAGGTTGGTAATTGTACGATTCTATGTATGTGTATGTGTGCCTTCTTCGTGTCCCTTTCTTGGTTATTTGGAATCGCTTCTGAGTAGATGCAACGGTTTAGTTTAGCTTCTCGATTTGTGAATTTATGAAACTTGATGACGATTAGCATTGTTTTGTTGTTTCTCGATTCAGTCTCATGTTGTTGTGCTAGATCATGATAACCTAGGGCTTGATTGATTGATGCTTATTCGAGTGTTGCAACTAATTGTTGTTTCCGATTTGGTTTAATTTGTTTTTCTAAAGATGATGAAAGGTTGGCATTGTTTATTCATCTGTCAAATTTTCGATTCCTGCTTGGGCCTCTGGTTTCTGAATTGAATATATATATATATATATATATGTTTATCTAGATGTTATGTTTGACTGAAGTTTTCTGTGTTTCTCATTGGTAATTAGGCTTCAAATAATTTCAAAGATGGCTGCTGCAAGAGCAGGAGGCAAATCTTTAAAAGATTACTTGAAGAAGTATGAATGTAGTGATGTTGTAGAAAAGAAGAAGAAGAAGAAGAAGAAGCAGAAGAAGAAGCCAGCTAAACCTGAAGCTAAAGGTGTTTTAGTTGTGGATGAAGATCCTGTTTGGCAGAAGCAGGTTGATCCTGAAGAGGATGAAAGCGAAAATGATTCAGCAGGTAAATTTTTCTTTTTACGGTTTCTTGTTTCCTGCAATGCTTTCACTTCTATGATCTAATAACAATTTAAACTGACATGTTTGTTTTGTTCCGTGAAGAGGAAAAACCTGTGGTTGATGAAGACATTGAAGTTAAGAGAATGAGGAGGTTGGAGGAAATTAAGGCAAGGCGTGCTCATAATGCCATTGCTGAGGATGGGAGTGGGTGGGTGGCATTACCTCCAAGCCGTGAAGACACAACATCTGATATTTCTCCTCCACGTAGACCAAGAACTCGTTATGACTCGCCCTCTCCTGAGCCTGAGCCTAGACGCGCGACTGCGGATAGAGCTGAAACAGATATTTCACCACCACGTCGGAGAAAACGTCACAATACGCCTTCACCTGAGCCTAACAGAAAACATGATTCTGATACGTCACCACCTCGCAAAAGAAAAGCTAGGAATGACTCGCCTTCTCCTGAACCTGACGACAAAATGCCCAAAAATATGAGTGAAGATCTATCTCCTCCTCGCAGGAGACAGGTTCATTCTCCATCACGTGGATCTAGTAGAAGGCGTTCTGATTCTGTTGAGTTGGATGATGATTTATCTCCGCCTCGCAGGAAAAGGGATTTACATGGTTCACCTGTCGCAGATGTAAAAAAGGAGAGCAATGACCTTTCTCCTCCACGAAGAAGACGATATCATTCTCCATCACCTGAGCCGGGTAGAAGGCCTGCAAAATCTATTGCCGCAAATGCTGATTTATCTCCTCCCCGCAGGAATAAGGCTTCTCGAGACTCAGATCTTTCTCCTCAAAGAAAAACTGCGGATTCTCGACGTTCTTCTGATAATCTGTCCAGGAATTCCAATATTGATAGCTCTCCTCCACGGAGACCACGCAGAGAATCACCACCTCCTCAAACAGCTAAGGAGCAACGAAAGACCGGATTGATTAGTGGCAAAGACATTGGAAGTGAATATCGAAAGAAAAAGGAGGATGAACAATTGAGGTAATTATCAGAAAGTAGAATAAGATTTTTTACACTGTGTTTAAGTGATAGGCATCAGGGTTGTTTCAATAGTATCGGGCAAGAGTGGTTTCCTGTTTTCTGAAGTTTGATGTTGCCTACTTCTTCCTAAGTTGCTAAGATTTTGTCTTTCTGTGTCTTGTAATAGGGAATTCATAGAGAGACCAGTCTTCAGTAACGATGATTTGAGATTCTTGACTGCACAGTTTAGGCTGCTATTTTTCTGACAAATTATACTCCTGTGCAGGTTTAAAAATATGGATTCCGAGCTAACTGGTCAAAATGCAGAAGCAGTGTTCCGTGACAAGATCACAGGTGGACTATAGATCTTTAGTCATTATAAGCTGTAGCGTAAATCCATAATCTCATGCCTAACTCCCTGATGCTTCCTGATTTTGCAGGGAAGCGTATAACAAAGGAGGAATATCTTAAATCCAAGCAAAAAAAAGTAATTGAGAAGCCAAAGGTACTGTTTGTTCGTTACTCCTGAAAACATATATTGTAATCTAAATCCGAGACAAATAGAGTTACCAATGTAATTGCCTAATTCTTGTAGGAGATAAAACTGGAATGGGGCAAAGGTTTAGCTCAGAAGCGTGAAGCTGAAGCTAGACTACAGGAACTTGAGCTTGAGAAGGAGAAGCCATTTGCTCGGACAAGGTATTTTATTGGTTCTTCTTCTTGAGTTCGAGGTTGAGCTGTTGTGTACTTGGTTGTTTATCTAAACGGTTTTTTATCTGTCGTTTCAGGGATGATCCCGAGCTTGATCAAATGATGAAGGAAAGAGTTAGATGGGGAGATCCAATGGCTCATTTGGTCAAGGTATTGATAATACTTCTGCTTACTACATACCTATATGATTATGAGTAACCAAGATTGCCTTGTCATAGAAAGTATCATCCTAATGTATTACCAATTTTGTATATGGCAGAAAAAGCGGCATGAGACAACTCTTGTGGATCTAGGAGACGATGAGAAGATGAAAGAATCTGGGTTCATTATACCACAAGCTGTGCCTAAACACAGTTGGTTGACGAGAGGACTAGAAGCTGCTACAAACCGGTATGGAATTAAACCGGGTAGACACTGGGATGGGGTCGACCGTAGTAACGGTAAGTTCCTCTGATAGCTTTGTTTTCATTATTCACATTCAAACATTCCATTAGAAGATTAGTTGTCTCATCTGTTATTTTTGTATGGTGTAATGGTATCAGGAACTGAGAAGCGAATGATTCAGAAGACCAATGAGAAGAAAGCAACAGAAATAGAGGCTTATCTCTGGTCCGTTGCAGACATGTGAATCAAGATTTTCTTCGGCAAATTGTGGCGCCTTTCTAAACTGAGGAATTCTGGTTTGAAATGTAAGATAATAATATAGTTTGGCCCGAGTCTTGACCAGNTTTTTTTTTTTTTTTTTTTTTTTTTTTTTTTTTTTTTTTTTTTTTTTTTTTTTGATCAAAAATGCAGCTGTTCTAAGTTCTAACGCTATCGAGATTCGAAGTACTAGTACCGAACAAATAGAAAAAACAAAGTTCAAAAGTTTTATTTTAAATCAAAACATGATGAACCCATCGTTGCTACTTGTGTAATGCATGTAATCTAAAGTGTAGATTCGGCAAGTTTATACGGGCCAGCCTAAATGTTTTTTGTTGCAAATTATGGAGGAGACAAAAAGTTTTCCAGAGTTGTAATTTTGAAATTAAAATTCTTTTTTTCTGATTTTGGTTATTGGTGGTGGCAACAAAATTCCTACACCTCTCAAATAAATTTTGTTCTTTCTTCGAAGGTACACGCTCAAATATGTACAGACACGATTTTATTTCTAAGGCTTAGATCTATTAGTATTATTTTTTTGGTTGTAGCATGAATAACATTTTCACTTGGAAATGATTTCATTTTGACAAATTTTTTTTGCTTATATAGTAAAGTATGTTTTTCTTTTAAGTACTACTAGTAGTAAATTCAAACAAAAATCGAATGGGGGAAACAAATTAAAGGAAAAGGATTAAGGGAAACCTGGGAAATAGGGAAAGGAATTGGAAGATAAAGAAGATCACCTGATGACGCTTTTACCTTTTCTAACGTAGGACTATACTATTCATTACTCATTTAGTAACTGCTTAACTTTTTTTTAGTAATTAATTTTCATAACCAAAATTATTACATCGGACTATAAACTCTATATATTAAGTGATCACAAATTACGTTTTGAAAACTTTGTTCGATTCAATCGATTATATAGTTTTTGAATGAAAAAGGTCGTCTTTTTCCATGTAGGAAGACGTTTATAATAAATATATAGCAGAAAAATATAGTAATAATTTGATTGGTGCTGCTGTTCTGGTGTTTCGAAACACTTGCTGTATTTTCCATGTAGTCATGTTAAGGTCCGGAAAGTTAAGTTGCTGTTTTGTTTGGTATGGGATCATTGGCTTCTAACTAAGTGTCTCTGCGACGTTACTAGCTTTTATATATTGACTACATAATGTTAAATTATATTCAAAGAAAAAATAAACTTGTTACAAAGCTTGTTTTAATGTTTTGAGACATAAATTTAAATAGCAATCCTAGTTAAGTCTTGCTGCAAACCACATCTGAATAGTAGGACCTCCACCCTCCTTGGTTGTGCTCACCCGATTACGAACTTTTTTCACTCTTTACTTCTAATAAAACCTTAAAATTTGTAAAATAATATCATACAATAGCCTAATTTGCTTTCAAATATTTCTGTTCAAATTAAACATTGTTTTAACACTTAAAAGGAAAAGGGGAGACATAAGAAAGTACATTTGCCCATGATTTGAAATTGATCTTTTCCTTTTTAACAGATTTTCAAACTGGTCATGACTTGGTAATAGGTGACTTGATGGATGATTATATCATTTTTATTTTTGCTGGTATTATCATTTTCTAATCGAAACTGATCTTTTCCTTTTATATTTTATATTTTTAGTTAGTATTTATTTTTATTTTAATGATAATTCTTTTCAAATATTTGAAACGACTTATTACACTTATCAAATAATAAAGTAATGTTTAATCATATTTTTAATGTTCAATTAAATTTACATGTGTACATGAATGATGTATTGATGTGGATTTATCTTAAACAATGAGACGACAATAACATTAAAACAAACCAATATAGTCGACAAGTCTCTTGACGTTGTTAGATGTGTCATGTGTGCATTTATCATTTAGTCATTCCCATACTTACGAAAACATGCGAGCGTTAGATAAACAATTTGATTGTTTAAGGATCTGGCTGTTAGTCATCTATGCGCATTAATATTTGTCGCCCGTAGCGACACATTTACTAATATCAGTACTATACTGCTTGTCACGTCCATCACTCAAAATTACGTTTTCATTGAAGTTAATAAAATTTGGAAGTATCCAAACTTTACATTTAATATATACATTGTGGACGTACACAAATTGGCAGCATTGCTATTTACTACATTTGTACACAATACAAACGTTCACAATAACATTGATCAGCGTTTAATTGCACGTTCTATGACTTTTGTCAAATAAATAGTCTCACTGTTTTTTTATCCTCTCCGCAATAACTCTAACGGCAACTCTTCTCTCACTCGTTTCTAGTAATCTAAGCCATTTTTAGACCAAAACCATCAAGAACACTTTAGAATAGAATATATCTATATATATATATATATATAAGTCAGTAGCTAGTTTTATTACAAATTAAAACATATAATAAAGTCTGTAGTAAATATATACTATTAATAAAAAAAAAACTTAAATCCCTAACTAATTAATATTAATATTCTTGAAAAAAAAATTTTTGTAATAGTGATCCTAAAATATTATAAATACTCTCTGTTGGATTATTTTAGAAATCGTTGCTTTGCTCGAATAGCTAGCTAAAAGAAGTTTTTGACTTTAAAGCCAATGTCAAGTTTTGAACTCTTATCCGTACTTTCTTATTCATTATATCAATATATATATATATGACCTTGCAAACTGCTTAGATTAATTAAATATATGACGTTAACAAAATATTGTACAAAATATTGTACCTGAGCAGAACCAATTAGCTCAAGAAATTGGTGTTCGCCCTCAGGCACCGAAGAGGGTTCGGAGACCGCTGTTTCAAGAGTCTAGTGTGGATGTGGCTGTGCATCAGAATCCGGTCTTGCAGGCTGAACATGGTGGAGCGGTTACTGCAGGGTCGACGGGCCTACAGGGTGGGACTGGAGATTCCGAACAGGCACCATTGCCAATTGCTTCGGAGGTTTCTGCGTTCCCGGGTCTCGGTACAAAGGAGGGTGAACCTTTGCTGCACGTTGATGTGGGGATGGATTTGGGTCACAAGATCAATCCTGCCATGGGGACTGCTTCTTCTGGTCTTATGGATCAGGTGGTTGCTCCGGTAGCTAGTGAAACATCGGATTCTCCAGTTCTGAAGGCGGGTGGTCTGATTGGGGAAGGTTCCAACCCCCCATTTGATGGCCCAGGTGCGGATTCAGATATTTTAGGAGACGATTTGGCTGAAGGCGGGGAAGATTACCTCGGTGCCCTCTGAAACCTCTTCGTCCTCAACTACGGTGGGGGATAAAGGGCGTAAGCAAAAAGGATTGGCTCTCAAAGGAACTGCTTCAAAGAAGCTCAACGTTTACTTGCGTGCAACACCAAAGAAGCGGCCTGCACCTAAGTCTAACGATTCAGGCAGTGAGGGGCCTAACCCGAAGAACCCGGAAGCGGAGAAGGGAGCAGGGGGTGGGCACAANGGCTATTTAAATCTTTTGAGTTAGTCAGTTTGTTAACATTTTCTATAAATGACGGATTATTGCCAAAAAACCATTATGAATTAATGAAATTCTAAAATCAACGTATTCGTGTAAGAATACATTTCACTCGTGAAATATGTGAACGTGGTAAATAAAATATTTATAAAATGTTACAATTTATGGCAATATATATTTTTGTGTATTTTGAAAATCAAATTTATATTTATGGTTTATCGAGTAACTATAACAATTTTGTATAATAATCACTTATTTTAAATATATTATATTTTTTTTGGGTACTAAGTTTATTTATAATGATAAGGGTTATTGTCTCATTCCTTTTTAACAGCACATATATGAATATACAATTAGAATGTATATTCCTATTCAAAGGAACTGCTTCAAAGAAGCTTAACGTTTACTTGCGTGCAACACCAAAGAAGCGGCCTGCACCTAAGTCTAACGATTCAGGCAGTGAGGGGCCTAACCCGAAGAACCCGGAAGCGGAGAAGGGAGCAGGGGGTGGGCATAAGCCACCAAAACCACAGAATCATAAATGAGGATTTTAAGCTGGAATTGTCAAGGGTTAGGGAATAAAGCAACTATTGGCTATCTCAGGGATTTGTGGGGGAAGCACAAGCCAGAGTTTTTGTTTCTTTCTGAGACAAGGCAATCTTTTTCTGTTTTAGAACCTTTTGTTGGTCATTTTGGTTTTTCTGATTTAAAAACGGTTGAACCCATTGGTTGTAGTGGAGGTCTTGCACTTTTTTATAATAATAATAAAAATAAAATTAATAATGTTTCAATTTTATCTTCTTCAAACAGACTAATTGATGTTGAGTTACTGTACAAAGGGAAATTAATTTATCTTACTTTTGTTTATGGTGATCCGGTTCCCAAGAACCGGGAGCTGGTTTGGGAACGGTTAACACGGATTGGTTTAAACAGGGATTCCCCTTGGTTTTTAATTGGAGATTTTAATGAACTAAAAGGAAATCATGAGAAGAGAGGTGGCAAATTGCGACATGCTTCTTCATTTGTACCTTTTAACACCATGATTCGACATTGCGGTCTCCTAGAATTCCCTTCTCTTGGGGATAATCTTTCGTGGCGCGGATGGCGCGACAAGAAACCAATACGATGCCGGTTAGATCGGGCCCTCGCCAATGAGGAATGGCATGATATGTTTAAGGATTCTTTTACCGAATACTTAACAATGATTGCATCGGATCACAAACCCATAATTGCGGTTATTGAAGATAAGGTACATAGGGGGCGAAGCGGTTTTCGTTTTGATAGACGTTGGCTTGATAAAGAAGGTTTTTATGATGTAATAGCTGACGGGTGGGACACAAATAAGTCTGCTACTCCCACTTTGATAGATAAGATTACCACATGTCGGAGGGCGATCTCTCGTTGGAGAAAGGCACAAGTACCTTATGGGAGAGAGACAATTGAGGATCTAAAAGCTAAATTAGCGGCAGCACAGGAAAATGATGCCACTACGGTGGATGAACTTGCGGAACTCACTTGGAAATTGCGGGAGGCGTACAGGGATGAGGAAGTGTATTGGTATCAGAAAAGTAGAAGCCGGTGGATGAAACTTAGGGATCATAATACCGGGTACTTTCATGCTCAAACGAAGCAACGGAGAGCTCAGAATCGTATTGTGGGTCTTCATGACCAGCAGGGTGTTTGGACGACGGAGGAGAGTGGTGTCCAAAATATTGCGGAATCTTATTTTTAGGAGTTATTTACCTCATCGGATCCATCGGATTTTCAGGACATGTTAGAGGAAGTTCCTTCCTTAATTACCCCCGCGACAAATGATTTTTTGACACGTGAGGTTACTGAACAGGAAGTTAAACAAGCACTTTTTATGATGCATCCGGATAAGGCCCCGGGACCTGATGGTATGACTGCCCTTTTCTACCAGAAAGCATGGGCTACGGTTAAATCTGATCTGGTTTTACTGGTTAATTCTTTCATGAGGAATGGGGAATTTGACAACAGACTGAATATGACTAATATCTGTCTTATTCCAAAAGTGGATAAACCGACGAGGATGACGGAATTAAGGCCCATAAGCCTATGTAATGTTGGTTATAAGATTATATCCAAGGTTCTGTGTCAGCGCCTCCGCACCATTTTACCATCCCTGATTTTGGAAACACAATCAGCATTTGTTGCGGGCCGCTTAATTTCTGATAATATCTTGATTGCTCAGGAGATGTTCCATGGCCTGCGGACAAACCCGTCTTGCAAGGGCAAGTTTATGGCTATCAAAACGGATATGAGTAAGGCCTATGACCGGGTGGAGTGGTCTTTTGTTGAACATCTGCTCCGGCAATTTGGTTTCTGTGATAAATGGATATCATGGATAATGTTTTGTGTTCGGTCGGTCCAGTATAAGGTATTGATTAATGGTCAAGCTTACGGTTCTATTATTCCGTGTAGGGGATTGCGTCAGGGGGACCCGTTGTCCCCCTACCTTTTTATTCTCTGCACGGAGGTACTTATTGCTCATTTCCGTAAGGCAGAACGTATGAAGTTACTTACTGGGATTAAGGTTTCGACTGCCAGTCCCGCCATATCCCATCTTTTATTCGCGGATGACAGCCTGTTTTTCTGTCGAGCTACAAAAGAACAGTGTGAGGTGGTTCTGGAGATTCTTAGGAAGTATGAAAGGGTCTCAGGTCAACAAATAAATTTTCAGAAATCCTCGGTTCAATTTGGACATACGGTGGTTACTGATCTACGGGAGGAGTTGAAAGGGGTCTTAGGTATCACGAACCTAGGTGGGATGGGTTCCTACCTAGGTATCCCGGAAAGCTTAGGGGGTGCTAAGATGAAAATTTTTTCGTTTGTACAGGACAAGCTTCAGGCTCGGGCAAGCGGGTGGCCAGCAAGACTTTTGTCCAAGGGCGGTAAAGAGGTAATGATCAAATCCGTTGCTACGGCTGTTCCTACCTTTGTAATGTCATGCTTCCGGCTGCCAAAGACGGTTACGAGGAAATTGACTAGCGCGATCTCCAATTTTTGGTGGAGCTCGTCTGATCAATCACGCGGGTTACATTGGGTCGCCTGGGATAAACTTTGTCATGGTAAAGATATAGGGGGTCTTGGTTTTCGTTGTTTGGATGATTATAACACCGCCCTGTTGGCAAAACAGCTATGGCGGTTGATCACGGTACCGGATTCACTTTTTGCACGAGTTTTTAAAGGACGTTATTACCGGCACTCCGATCCTTTGGATCCAATAAAATCTTACTCTCCATCCTACGGGTGGCGGAGTATGATTTCTGCTCGCTCTCTGGTTAATAAAGGACTTATTAAACGGGTAGGATCTGGTGATTCCATCTCTGTATGGACTGACCCATGGATACCTGCTCAATCCCCGAGACCAGCACTAAGCACAGGGTTACCTTTTGATCCCTTGCTCAGAGTTACAAAATTTATTAACAGGAATTCCAATTCCTGGGATATGGCTCAACTTACGGCTACTTTTGTACCGGAAGATGTTGCTATAATTTCTGCCTTGCCGTTACGACAATCGGATGCCCCAGATCTCTTGGGCTGGCACTTTACTAAGTCTGGTAAATATTCGGTTAAGTCAGG
>NC_025701.1:18038734-18042798 GCF_000633955.1 Camelina sativa
AAAAAAAAAAAAAAAAATATTGTTTTAGATAAACCTATATTAACACAAGTGCATTGTAATATATTGTTGGAAATTTGAAGATTTTGATGGTAGTTTAAAACAAAATTAAAAAGATGGTAGTTTAGGAATTTAATTTACATGAATATTATGATATTCAAATGTTTTCTTATACATAAATGGAATCTGATCTAATTAACTATATATGTAGTGAAAAATGAAAAGATGTCTAAAACGGAACGTAAAAAATAAAATAAAAGCCCTAAAGCTGAAAAACATGTTAGTAATTTTTATAAGTAAAACAAATCTAAAAGACAAAATATGATGTAAGACAAGATGGGAAACGTTTTTGGGGACATTGACTATACTTTTCTTGCAAATTAATCAAATCTCTCAAGTCTCAACTATAATAAACGTTAAAACAATTTGTATTTTACCATATAATATATTATTTTTCAAATGTTTGTCTATAGTCTATTTGTTTGCAAAACCTTTCGATCTCTCGTACATCTCTTCTTCATTGAAAGATTAATTAAAAAATTATATATATTCAAAGTTGATGCAGTTCTTTAATAAAAAATAGATATTTTCGACTTAAACTATTATGTTATAGTAATAACCAAAAATATAAGCTTTGAACCCAAGATGTCATAAAAATTTAGGTTTTGATAGAATTTCTTAAAATGATTAACATATATATATATGTATATATAGAGCTTAAATCACAGAAATTTTGTATTACAAATACTACACACATATATATATATATATATATATATGGCATTAATATTATTTTTCTCACTCATGCTCATATATGTATTGGATATTTTATTTGGAGTTTTGCTGTCCCTCTGTTCGAAGCATTCTTTGCTTAAAGACAGGTTAGCCCCAGGAATAAAGCCAAGTTCCCACCCCCAACGTTTTGGGTTAAAGAGATGCATTTTATATTGATGTCTGATTTTATTTCTTTTTAAGAAAGTTTAGCATCGTCGAACATGCTTAAACTAAATTGCTTTTATACACTGCACCTTAGATCAAGTTTCCATGTTTATGATAACAGATCAAACGACAGTTCGATCAATAAAAAAAAAATTAGTTAGATGCTTGTAGTAAAATATACTACTGGATGTTTGATCAGAAGAAAAGTTGAACAACAAAATAAATCATAAATATTTACTGTAATTTTTTACTATTTATAGTATAGTAATATTCAGTATATAAATTTTCATTTTGTTTCACATACAAAACTTCAGTGATTAGGACAAACTAACAAACTTTGGTATTGATCATAAAATTTGATAAACGATCCATCCTAAAAGAACTTCGTCTTAATTTTACTGATGTAATATCATCCACAAACTAAAATAATAATTTTAAAATTTATTAAACTGATTTATATATATACATATTTTTTCATTAAAGTGTATTAGTTTATGACTTTATGTAGGTATTGACAAATTTATTTTGGTTTATGTAAGAATTTAGAGGAATTGACTACGATGTTTTTTTTTTATAGTGATGTTAAATCATTGTTTGCTTAATTCAAAATTTGTTATAAAAGGATTAACTAATTAGCTTACTTAGTGTACGGATTTACACAACTAGTTAGTTCATGTACAACTTTAACGTGATCATAAATCATATATTATGACAGAGAAGTCTAATGCCTATTACTTAACCGCGAATTAACGTTAACGATATTATAAGCCTATGAAACTTAGGAGAAGGATCTCCTAATGCCTACTAATATTTAGTAATTTTATAATCAAAAGTTTGTGTTTTAGTTTACCATGCATTTTTTTTTTTTTTTTCAACCAGACTATAATAGTTAAAATAGAACTCCAAGATTGGTTGCCCAAACAGGAGGATACGAGTTTACAAAGTCAGATTCTGAAGATAGAGATCGTGAAGATCGAGCTAGGCAATCAGCTCGGGCATTTGCATCTCGTGGAATCTTGGTGAGGCTGAAGGAGGAATAGGAACTTCGAAGCAAAAAGAAATCCTCCAGCAGATTAGAAAAAGCCGGCCAGTCTTCCGGCGTCTGCACCATCGCTACTAACTCGACACTATCCGTCTCAAAAGCCTGACAATCTACTCCCGCCACCAGTAAGGACTCCATTGCCCAGATCAGCGCTTGTAATTCTGCATGAAGAGGGGATATACTCCGACGGTGGCTCCGTGCTCCCAAAAGGATCGTTTTAAGATCTCCATTACAACACCACCATCCCAAACCCTGGTAGGGGTCTGTACCTTTCCAAGAACCATCGAATTGGCATCGAGGAGAGTTACCCCTGTCCTCCGAAAAGGACGGAGGATCCAGAAAATTCACCGAGAAAGACTTGGCCTCTTCCCACAATAGTTTATCCGTAGCCGCTTGATTCAAGATCTCAAGAGGTTCTACCTCAACTCCCTGGAACACTTTCTTATTCCTATCTTTCCAAATTGACCAAATAATCCAAGGTAGTTGAAGTCCTATATCCGAAACCCCGGAATGCAATGACGCCCGCCAAAAAATAAAATCTAAATTTGCATAAATCGATGTGTATGGAAAACCCCCCGGGTCCAACCGGATAGGGGACAACTCCCAAATACATCGAGACCTAGGGCACTCAAAGAGCGTGTGATTTATAGTTTCCACTGCAGACCCACATCTCTTACACACGGTGTCACACCGAACCCCCCGATGTGCAAGACGCTCTAACACAGGTAAAGTACCTGAACCAATCTGCCAAAAAAAGTGTTGGATTTTGGAGGGTACATCAAGTTTCCACGATTGGGCCCGCAAAGCCGTACACGTCGGCCCATACTCTACATCCGTAATCAATTCCCGAGCTATCCGGTATCCTGATTTGACGGAATATTTCCCAGATTTAGTATAATGCCATATTAATCTATCCGGTTGATGCGTTCTACTAACCGGCATACTCCGAATTAGTTGTATATCCCCCGGATCAAAAAACTCCTCCAAAGTAGGTAAATGCCAATCCTTAGTCGCCGGATTAATTAAATGATTAACCATTAAACTCGGAAGCCACATCCTCCCTCGACCATTCGCTGGTCTAGGACAAGTATCCGGAATCCATGGATCACGCCAAACCGAGATGGATTTACCGGTGCCTACCGCCCATCGCGCCCCCTGCTCCACCAAACCCTTGGTGGAATAAATACTTCTCCAAGCAAAAGACGGGTTATATGGTTTTTTTGCCATAAGAGGATGTTTGTTCCTAAAATATCGACTTTTCATCACCTTAGCCATTAAAGACGTTGGATAGTGGATTAGACGCCAAAACTGTTTGGCCAACATAGCCTCATTAAATTGTTCCAGAGCTCGGAAGCCAAGTCCCCCTTCAACTTTATCTTTACATAATTTGTCCCACGCAACCCAATGCATACCACGAGCTTTATTATTGGATTTCCACCAAAAGGTGGAAATTGCACTTGTCAACTTAGAAGTCAATTCCTGAGGTAGTTTATAGCACGACATAACATGGGTCGGTAATGCCAAAGCCACTGATTTAATCATAATTTTCTTTCCGCCCTTCGACAGACACTTTGCAGACCAGCCATTTACACGATCATCAAGCCGATCCTTAACGTAGCTAAAAACCTTAGTTTTTGAACCTTGAAGATTCTCAGGGATACCTGATATATCATGGTTTTTGTGGTTTTTAACCATGATATAAGGAGTCTTTTAGTGTCTTTTCATTTGTTTCTAGATTGTTTTTGAGTCTTTACAGGTTTTTAGCATGGATGGAGCAAAGTGGAGCGATTTGGATCAATTTGGAGCAATAATTTGGAGGAAAGGAACTTGGAGTCAGAACAGAGAGGGAGTGTCGATCGACACTGCCTTAGCATCGATCGACACCCTCTTTAGGCGATGAAGAATCACAAATTTGGAAGTTTTACAAATCTGCCCCAAAGTTTTCCATAATTGCAAAACAAGTCCCTGACGTGTTTTAGGACATATAAATAGTGTTTTTAGGTTTTCCAAACCCTCAAGTTTCATTCTATCAAATTTTAGCGCCGTTGTCGGGGACTCTCTGATCTACCATTAGATTTAAGTTTTT
>NC_025701.1:18042858-18052139 GCF_000633955.1 Camelina sativa
CATCTTGGCAACAAGTCAAAGTGGCTTTCCTCAACCATTTCTATGATTATGCAATGTCAGATAAGTTGAGAGTCAAGCTATCCACTTTCAAGCAAAGACCAGATGAAGCTTTCAAGGCAGCTTGGGTGAGATTCAAAGCTTATCAGAGGGACTGTCCACACCATGGTTTTTCAAGGGTACAACTGTTGAGTATCTTCTTCAGAGGGTGTGACTGAAAGTATCAGTTAGCTTTGGATGCTGCAAGTCATGGAAACTTCAAAACAAGATTTCCAGAAGACGCTGAAGTTTTGATTGAGAATTTAGCTTCTAGCAATAGCACTAAGGGAGCAGATGCTGAAAGGAAGAGATTGCATGGAGGATTTGATTCAAACCAGTTAGCTTCTGTTAATGCTAAGCTGGATTCAGTGCATAATCTCCTTATGGGTAAGAAATCTGTTCATTTTGCTGCTGAGGTTGAGACATATGAGCCAGAACCTGATCAAGGACACCAAGAGGAAGATGTGAACTATGTGTATGGGAATCAGGGACAGCGGTTTGGAAATCAGCAAGGCAATAGGCCTTACAGTGGGAACTCTTCAGGCTACACTTCCAAGCCAGAGTATCAGCAGCAACAACAGAACAATGGCTATACAAGGACATATGGGAACTCATCTTATCAGTCTCCACCTCCTAAGAATTCTTCAGAGAGTAGAATGGAAGCCATGCTTGAGCAGCTTTTGCAAGGACAGGAGCAATTGACAGTGACATTCAATGGGAAGATTGACAATGTCTACACTGAGCTGAATGGGAAGATTGATGCATTGAATGTTCATGTTAAGAAGCTGGAGATTCAAGTTGCACAGACTGCTGGGTCTGTTAAACGGCAAGAGAGTGTTCTTCCAGCAAGAACTGAGTCAAACCCCAGACATGCTTGCAATGCCATATCAGTGAGAGATGAAGATGATGGTGAAATTGCTTCTGCAGAAAAAGAAGAGAAATCGACCAATCTCTCAGTTTCAGATCATGGCATCGATCGACACCACCTGGGTGTCGATCGACACTCCTCTCAGACGAACCCAGAAACTGCAAAATCTCAGGTTCTAGCTGCTGAAAGGGTCTACAAGCCTAAGGTTCCTTTTCCCAAGCCAAGAAAGTCTAAGCAAGAGATGGAGGAAGCTAGATGCAAAGCAATGATGGACAAGGTGATGATTGAGATGCCTTTAATTGATGCAGTAAAGCTTTCACCACCTCTTAAGCGGTATGTGAGGAGAATGGTATCCAATGGTTTGAGCCCTGAAGAAGGAGCACTTCTTACAAAAGATGTCAGTGCAATTCTGTTGAACCAGCCTGTACAGAAGAAGAAAGAGAAGAAGCAGGAGGTGGTTGTCTCTAAGGAAGTGAGTGCAATCATTCAATGTAAGACTGCTAAGAAGTTACCAGATCCTGGAAGCTTTGTACTTGATCGCTCTATCTCTACAGGAAGGTTTGCACACTCACTTTGTGACCTTGGTTCTAGCATCAACTTGATGCCACATTCTGTTGCTGTGAGACTTGGGATGACAGAATTCAAGCCAACTCAGATTTCTCTTATCTTGGCTGATCGCTCCCGAAGAACTCCTGAAGGTGTTTTAGAGGATATTCCAGTTAAGGTTGGAAATTTCTTGATACCTACTGACTTTGTGGTGCTGAAGTATGACCAAGAGCCTAAAGATCCTCTCATCTTAGGAAGATCTTTCTTGGCTACAGCTGGTGCAGTCATTGATGTGAAGAAGGGACACATAGCACTGGATGTGGATGGTTTGAGTATGAGTTTTGAGATGGATACATTGAGGAGAGCTCCTACTATTGATGGACAGACTTTTTCTGTTGAAAAAGTTTCTGCAACACGAGCATCAGGCTCAGTGTCGATCGACACCACCAAGAGGGTATCGATCGACACCCCTCCACGACCGCGACAAAGCTTGTCCAAAACTGATGCTCCAAGTCAGAAACCTATTCCCAAACAGAAGAGTCATCAATCCACACTCCAGAGCCCTCAGGTAAGGCCAAGGTATGCATCTTCTTCTCCTAAACTTCCTCCTATCATCAACAAGAATTTCAAAGAGATAAAAACTGTTTTGCAGTTAACCAAGCCACGAGATTATCGTAGAGCGCTTGTTTCTTCTGTTGATGATTTTGCAGGACAGAAGAGATACCCTCCCATACCTAAGTCCCGCCCTGGTCCTGTTCCTAACATCCTTGGCAAGCCTCATGCACCTAAAGCTTATACACCACCTTGGATGAAGAGGACTTCAATGCCATGTTCTGCTCCTCCGGATGCCTGAGCTCCAACACAGTCAAGCTAATGACTGAAAACAAGCGCTTAGTGGGAGGCAACCCACTGGTAGGTTTTTCTTTTTCTTTTGATTTTGATTTTTATTTATTTTATTTTTATTTTTGCTTTCCTCTTACTTGATAACACTGGGGACAGTGTTGTTTAAGTCTGGGGGAGGTTAGTTACTCTCTATGTTTTCTGTTTTTGAGTTTCAGTTGTGTCAGTCAAAACCATAAAGTTTGAGTCAAATTTTTCAAAATTTTTCTTTTTGTCTTTGGGAATTATGATCTTGACTAATGATTTCTCTTATTTGGCTAACACTCTAATGATTATTTGTTTATGCTTGATCTCAGAACTGAAGCTTAGAAAGACTATGAGCCTTATCAACAATCCTGAAAGCCCTTATTCAATGGATATCTGATTGATCTAACGTTGTCTCAACTTTTATCAGGATTTTAACCGGACTTAATCTCTTACTTTGGGGTTGGAAATCAGTGGACTAGACTTCTTCTTCAGGCCATACAAGACAATGCAATTTTTCAAAGTATTTCTCCCCTCTCTCTTCCCTTCAGTGCTTTTAAAAAAAATATAAAGAGAATAAAAGATGAGATGATTTTGATCAGTTTAGAGAGGTAGGTAAATTACCAGTGACCTCATTATTCTACTCTTGAGTCAAATGATCACACAAAGCTTGGAAGCGAGGGGTAGGTAAATTACCGATGACCCCGGTATTCGCTTACACCTATGATTAAGAAAAAAAAAATAAGAAAAGAGAGAAAGAAAAAAAAATGGAAGTGAGAAAAGGGAGAGGAAAGGAGATGTAAGAAGAATGTCTTGGCCTGAAGAGAGTCCATATGCCACTGATCAATACACCCAAGGTAAGAATTCACCTTATTTGTGCTTTAATATTGACTAATGAGATGACAATGGAGATTTCAGAGATTCCAAAGGATTGTGGGATTTGAGTAAGGAATGTTGATGCTTATCATGGTTAAGTATAAGAAGTAAGTTCTTGAGTCAGGTAAATGAAGAGTGCAAATAAGAATCATTATGCAGTTGAGTGAGTTCCCAGTTTTCAAACCTCTTTCACAGGTCTAAGTTTTTGTTTTGCTTGAGGGCAAGCAAAGGCTAAGTCTGGGGGAGTTGATATATCATGGTTTTTGTGGTTTTTAACCATGATATAAGGAGTCTTTTAGTGTCTTTTCATTTGTTTCTAGATTGTTTTTGAGTCTTTACAGGTTTTTAGCATGGATGGAGCAAAGTGGAGCGATTTGGATCAGTTTGGAGCAATAATTCGGAGGAAAAGAACTTGGAGTCAGAACAGAGAGGGAGTGTCGATCGACACTGCCTTAGCATCGATCGACACCCTCTTTAGGCGATGAAGAATCACAAATTTGGAAGTTTTACAAATCTGCCCCAAAGTTTTCCATAATTGCAAAACAAGTCCCTGACGTGTTTTAGGACATATAAATAGTGTTTTTAGGTTTTCCAAACCCTTCGACAGACACTTTGCAGACCAGCCATTTACACGATCATCGAGCCGATCCTTAACGTAGCTAAAAACCTTAGTTTTCAAACCTTGAAGATTCTCAGGGATACCCAAGTAAGAACCCATGCCTCCCTCCTTATCAATCTCAATAACGGATTTTAACTGGGATCGCATATCCGTAGTAACCTTTTTCCCAAACATAATAGATGATGTAGTCAAATTAACCTCTTGACCTGAAGCTTTGCCATAGGAACCGATTATATCCATAACCGTCCTACACTCCTGGAAAGTTGCTTTACAAAAAACAGACTATCATCTACAAACAGCAAATGCGAAACAGTAGGACTATCACGGGCGATAGTAATACCCGTCAATTTTTCCTCCCTTTCAGCCTTCTTAATATTAGCTATCAAGACTTATGTGCAAAGGATAAATAAATATGGTGATAGTTGATCCCCTTGTCGTAACCCCCTCTGAGGTCTAATAAAACCTCTGGGCTGACCATTCAGAAGAACTTGGTACGAGACCGACGATACACACCACATAATCCACGAAATCCATTTCCTATCAAATCCCAACTTGACCAGAACCGCCTCTAGAAAATCCCACTCTACCCGATCATATGCCTTACCCATATCCGTTTTAAATGCCAAAAATTCCGAATTACACCGACTATTAGTATTTAATCCGTGGAACATCTCCTGAGCCACCAGGATGTTATCAGTAATTAACCGTCCAGAAACAAAAGCTTATTGTGTTTCTGAAATCAAGCGAGGCAATAGGCGTTTTAAACGGAAACACAACACTTTTGAAATAATCTTATAGCTTACATTACATAGGCTTATAGGCCTAAACTCCGTCATCCGCTGAGGCCGATCCACTTTAGGAATAAGACATATATTAGTCTCATTTAAAAGCGGATCAAAACTGCCAGTGCGAAAAAACTCAGCAATTAAAGCCACTAAATCTCCTTTGAGAGAAGACCAGAATCTTTGAAAGAACAAAGATGTCATCCCATCAGGACCTGGAGTTTTCTCCGGATGCATAGCAAACAAAGCTTGTCTGACTTCCCTTTCCGAGATATCCCGGATAAGATCTCTGTTCATACCTGCCGTAACTTTCGGATCAATTGCTTGGAGCATCTCAGAAATACCTCCACCGTCGGATTTCTTGAACAGATCCTCAAAATATGTTGTAGCTATATGTTCCATACCCGACGCTGATTCATCCCAAACGTTATTTGCACCAAATAAACCAATTATCCTATTCCGAACCCGCCTTTGTTTAGTGGATGCATGGAAATATGATGTATTTTTATCCCCAACTCTTAACCGAATTTTTCTGCTCTTTTGTTGCCAATAAATCTCCTCATCCCTGTATGCCTCTTTCAATTTCCTCTCAATTCCCCGAATATCTTCCAGTGAAACCGAATCATCCATCTTCGCATCATGCAGAGCAGTCTTCAAAGAAGAAATAACCGATGGACCAGTCCTGACATTATTTTTCCTCCACCAGGAAATTGAATTCCTACAGTTCCTTATTTTATCAACAAAACCCGGAGTCCTAAAATTCCGTGTACGATTCCATCCAAACTCAACCGCTCCAGCTAAGCCCTCCTTCCCAACCACCGCTTATCAAACCGAAATTGTCTTTGCCTCCTTCGGACCGCCGTCAAACAAGTTGCTAAGATTGGACTATGATCCGAACCTATCATCTCCAAATACTCTACTTTCGAGTTGGGATAGAGAGCATGCCAGTCTTCATTACCTAAAGCCCGGTCTAGTCGGCAACGAATCACTTGATTATTACACCGATTCCCACGCCAGGATAATTGATCCCCATAACATGGAAATTCAAGCAACCCACAATCCTTAATCATTGAAATAAAAGGTTTGAAGGAAGAAGCTGACCGCAAGGCACCACCCTGCTTCTCATGATTACCAATTAATTCATTAAAGTCTCCAGTAAGAAACCAAGGATCAATGCGAAAAGATCCAATATCCGTTAATTTGTCCCACACTTTTCCGCGATGTTGGGGAACCGGGTCACCATAAACAAAAGATAAATAAACCAAATGATGACCAAAAACAGCTTTTGTATCAATTATACGGTCATTATGAAATAGAACTGAAAGATTTATTTCATCCTTATAAAATAAAACCAAACCACCACTAGCCCCTCGGGGTTCAACAGTAAACAATTTATTAAAACCAAATTTAGATTGAAATTTTTGTAAATAAGAAGAACATTTTTTTGTCTTTGATAAAAACAAAATATCTGGTCGATGCTTCCTCCACAAATCCCCCAAATAATTCTCTGTCAGATCAACCCCAATGCCCTGACAGTTCCAACTAAGGACCTTCACGTTTTAGCCGGCGGTTTCGGGAGAGCCCCCATCCCTGTTTTCGCTGGTCTTACTCCAATGCCAGCAGACTTGCCATTCCCAGCCTTGATCCCTTCTTTCCCCCTCCCAGTCTGTTTGTTACCTTCACCTGCAGGTTTAGATAAAGCTTTAGCTAGCAAACGTTTACCAGGGGATGCTAAAATCAAACTAGGGTTTCTAACTACTTTTTTAGATATAGTAGTAGGTCTCCGTAACCCCTTATCTCTCTTAGTGCTTATGGTGACCTCTTGCAGAGCAGATTGAACTACATTCACGTCCAGATCAAGCAATAAGGAGGAAGAGGAAATACCTTTCAGATCCTCCACATTGAGGGCAAACTCACCCGCACCCACATCTCCCAAGCCCCCAGTGGTTTGTGAGGCCGCAATCTCCCCCTCTTCTGGAGGATTAGCAAACAAATTGTCACCTTCCTCAAGAAGATCATCGTTTGCCTCATCAAACTCTGATCCTATCAAATCCTGGTTAATCCCGTGAGAAGGTGAACTCTCCATAGCTGTTTCTTGTTGAGCAGTCCCCTGATCAATCGCTTCAGAACCATCACCCATCAACACTTGAGATTGCTTCTCAATGAGACCACTTTTAGCCTTGTAAAGTGGTTTTGGCCAAGCCTTCCCTTTCCCCTTACGGTTAAGAGGGAAAGAGTTAACCTGTCCCAAATAGCTCCCTTGTCCCCTTTGAACCTCTCGCTTATCTCCCGAATCCCTTGTAACTGCACTATACGTCCTTTTCTGATCTCGAACTGAACCATGGGATCGAGCCTGCTGATAAGGACCCGCCCCACTCGCACCAGCAGTAAACTCAAAGGCTTGGAAGTCCAAAGCTCGCTTCACAACCTTCCTCGGTTTCTCCCAACCCCCATCAGAATGAAAACCCCCTGGATTCCCACTACCTTGTTGTCACTGAGCTCCTCTCTTGTCAGTTTGCTGATCTAAGACCTGCTTCCCAACATCCTTAATCTTCTCTGGACAAGATTTCTCATCATGTGTAAGACGAGAACAAATCCCACAAAAGCCAGAAAGCTTCTCATACTCGAGAGTCACCACCACTTCATCTCCAGATTCAAACGGCACCAACAACTGGAAAACAATGGGATTAAAATCATTGACAGTAACACAAACACTGCCAGATTCTTCATCAATATCCCGGATGATACCAATCTTCTTGCCAATAGCCTCCAAAGTAGCAACCTCCCAAAGAACGAATCAACCTACCATGCATCTTTTTATATATAGGAATCAAGTGAGTTTTTTTTCTACAATTTTTATCTAAAAGAACGAAAAAAAAATCGATGAACAACACGACTAAGTAAAGTCAAGCTCGTTCACCATCATATTATCCTACAATTTTTAAATGATTCGGACTATACATACTTACTTTCAAGCTACATATGATTATGTGAAACTTCTCATGCATGGTGATTAACCTTTTATGTTATAGCTAAATATGATTTTTAATTTGTTATAGAGTTCCAGTTCAACTGTGTACTTTCTTCGGAAATTTTATGATTAGTATGTTAATTGTAACGTTCAGTGAAAATTGAAGTAATATCTTTATTAATATTTTTTTGCATCTTTAGATGATACCATAACCACCATCACTGTTTTTATCCCAAATATATCATCATTATTAATTATCCCCAATATTAAGAATGCTTGTCCGGAAAACTCATTTCACATTACACTTTAACTTTTAATAATCCCATAGTTGAGTGAAAGTATCAAATTAAGTGTTTGCTTGTCCGGAGTATATTTTTGAAATTACATAACATATGGTATGAGATAAAAAAAAAAATATATATACATAACTAAACGTCAATTTTGCAAAGATCTTGTGTACTAGAGAAAGTTTTGGTTAACCAATCAAGAAAAAGACATAAATAAGAAACACTCGAAAGCATTACAGTGCATAAATGTACCATAAACATTAGCCTAATAAACATGACAAAAAAAACCACATCACATGTGGAAAAATAAATAGAAATAGTTGTATATGCATCCCATACTTAAATTCTCTCATCCACCATGCCAACATTAATCCACGATGGGGACACTATCTAAGCTAAGCAAACACACTTCAACTTGAAACACTTTCACACTATGAATTCATCGTTTCTCTCTATTCATCACAAGCGGATGCTTCTTTACTCATTTTGTAGAAACATGATAAAACAAAATTAAAAAATATGTCACACACACATGGATCATAACCAAAACAAGACAAAACGATGAAAACATATGTATATAATAATCTTAAATAACTAAAAAGAAAAAGAAAGAGAGAGAGAGATGATGAGATGAGAGAACCCACAACAACAACACACACACATGTACATGACAAAACAAAAGCAAAGCGAATGGTGATGCGACGGTTCCCTAAGCCTTGTCAAATATATCGTGACCAAAACCCGACCCGGTTTCAGCTGTCTTAAACCAATGGTAAACCGCCACGTAATCAACTTACAGCACACGTAAGCCATCTCCGTCACCGGGTGGACAACATGGGCCCTCGCTGCCGTCTCTCCCCGAGACCAACCTTTCATCGGCACACCAAAAAAACAAACTCCGTTAAGTCACGGTCTTTTAAAACATTTAACGCCGTTAAAAATAGATATATAAATACTCTTCGAACCTCTCTGTCTCTTCTCTTTCTCTTCGTCCTCTAGTTAAGTAAACAAAACAAAACTCAGAGCTCCGTTTCAGTTCCCGGGTCACCCGATAACCCGAATTCTTAACCCGGTTTCGTTCCTTCGTTCTCGTTAAAAATTTATCTCCGAGAAGATGAAGGTTTCTACTTTCTAAAGATTTTTTGATTTGGAGCTTCAAATACAGATTCCATTTTTACACGAAGAAGAAGACGTTCAGGTCAGTACTACTACACAGAGGTGTTATGAGAAATTTTCTCGGGAAAAATAATAAAACAGAGAGATTCGTTACTTTGTTCTTTTTTGTTTTGTTTTTTCTTGTTCTGTAGAAACTATTAGACACTGAATTTTTTTTTTACCGATCGATCTTTTCATAAAACTGTCCCGGAAAAAAAAAACAAAAGAAAGATTCAGAGAGATTTTTTTTGCTGTCTTTTTTTTTTTTTTTTTTTTT
>NC_025701.1:18052192-18058836 GCF_000633955.1 Camelina sativa
CGTTTCTCTCTGATAAAAACCAAATAAGTTTCCATAAAATTTTCTCACTAAACCCAATTAATCAGAAGCTTTCCAGGAAAAAATGTTACATTCAATTTGAATAAAAATAAATTCAAAAATTTCCCGGTATTTATTGTTGTTCCATTACTTTTAATCCTTTTTTTTTTTTGAGAAAATAAAACGCTGCTAAATAATAATAATAATCATAAATTGTATTCGTCCTTTTGTTTTCTACTATACATTTATTACAGAACTACTGTGTCTGTAACACTACACAACACAACACACTAATCTCTCTCTCTATTTACTCTCTGCAGCCATTGATGGTCTATTTATAGGCTTAGACACAGAGCCGAACCCCACTCGTGCCGGCGTCCTAAATAGACCAATCCTTCCTTCCATAGAGCAAAACATAAATCTTCCAGTCAACTTTTTTGTTGTTTCTCAGATATCGAAAAAATAAAAGGTTAGTAGTATTCCATTCTAATCAAAATTTAATGTTTTAGGTATTTGTTTTTTGATTAAAATGATTTTTTTTTTTAAATAAAAAATATTCCATGAAGAAGGAGTCGTTTTCTAAGGTGAGAATAATAATGGCTTTTGTATCAGTTTTTTTGTTTGCCTTTGCTTTTGATATATCAAAACAGAGTTGTTTTTTTTTCGTGATTCGCGAATGTTTTTGCAATTTTTGTTTTGTTTACTTTCGAATATATATATCCAAAGAGCTTTTCTCATGTCGCGACACGGTTTAGATTGGTCCATCATCACTCATAAACCCTAAATATAGTAACCAAACTCCTTTTCTTTTTCTTAACACGTGACTGTCAATATTCCTTTTTCTTGTTAAAAACCTTATTTCATTTTTCCTTTTCCATTGATTCGAATTATTACTATATATTTTTTTTTAATTCATCGGTTCTAAATTGTGTTAAGCACGGGGATGGGAATCAGAACATATTATTTGAGTAGACTCATAATAATATTTAAGTTTTTGAAAAATGTCAGAAAATTCGGCTACTGCAAAAAAATAAAATAAAAAAATGTAATTATTCTTCGAGCTTTTGTGTTAGTTGAGGGATCGGATCTTTGCTGCACACATTTAAAGTAGAATAAAGAACCATTGGTCTCTGTTATGATCTTCTTTAGACTATAATATTACTTGTAAAATAATGTGTTTTATATACCATTTCAGGTGTTTGGATTTGCACATTTTTTTTTTTTTTTTTGCACTGGGGTCCTATCCTCTGATCCCCAAGCTCTTTTTTTTGGGTTCTAATTATAACTTCTTTTTTTTAATAAAGAAAAGTGTAACTTGTAGTTTTAACACTTTTGTCTCTATCAAGATCACTCCACTAATTTAAACATATATTGATTTCCCAAATTTTTTTTTTGTTCATAGATGGATTTAGTTCTTGAGATATTTATATAGCATTGGTTCTTTATGAGAGTTTATCAATCAAGTTTCATTTTTCTATTTATAACATGAGTAGTAGTTGTTTCCTGACTAGAGAGATATGTCATCAACAACTTTGTCCTTTTCTGTTTGTGTGTTGCGTTATAAGAAAACGACAATTTTAAAAATCCAACTTCTCTTTTTATATGTATCCAACTTCTCTAACTAATGTTTACAATTGTCTTGTTACTATTGTAGGACAACTCTCATCATTTTCCCTATATTTATTTAAATGTGTACTATGATGATTACATAAGCTCTCTCTACCCGTGTTATAATGTCGGATTGTGGATTTAGCACTACTCTACGTTTTTTTTTTTTTTTTTAATTATTCATTTTGAGTAGAGTAGTAGAGGTTTGGTTGTGAGATGTGTTTTTAAGTAGTAGACTCTGGTTTTTATAGGGGCTGAAAAGGCAGAGATAAACACAAACACAAAAATAAGAGAGGGGCAAAGATGTTTTCTTGTATAGCTTGTACCAAAGCAGACGGAGGTGAAGAAGTTGAACATGGAGCGCGTGGAGGCACCACTCCCAATACTAAAGAAGCCGTCAAAAGCCTAACCATACAGGTCTCTCTCTCTATCTCTCTCTCTCTGAATCTCTTCTTTCTTTGTTGATCCTTCTCTGCTTTTTTTAATTTTCTTTCACTTTATTCTATTGCTTTTTTTTTATCCCTTGCTCGTGAAACAACAAACTTTAGATATAAGTAACGTACGGTCCATAGATTGACTCATATTCGTTTCTTTTATCTTAGAGATTCTATTTACCAAAGGATAGATAGAGGGTTACTACTGTTGTTTTAGGACAGAGAGATCTTACAATGATGCAACTTCACTTCACTTTGGAATCTTGCATCCAGATCTCTCTCTTTTAATAGTTTTTTATGTCAGTGATTGTTTCCTCCTTAACGTGACTAGACATGAAAGTCAAACCAACTACTACAACAATTTAAATTTATAGGATTATATAGTTGCTGATTAAAGCTTATGATGGGGTCATGCATGCTTTGATGAATATTGCTAATTAAGACTGATCTTAATACCTGCTTTAGTAGATTGAGATTCTTCTTACCTAGACAGGAAATAAAGAAAGGGTTTAAGGGTGGGGGTAACTATTTTAGTAAAATCAAAAGACAAAATTCAAAATAAAGAGTGGGCCGGTATGATTGTGTTTTTGCATACTGAGAAGACAAGATGAAGTATTTTTATAATACTTATGTTAGCTTTACTGATTGTTCTTTTAAGAATGACCAATCATCATAGTAGACATCCTTTTATACTTCGTTAGGCTTAAAAAAATATACTTAGTCATGGTTAAAGGCCTAATTGGTTTTTTTTTGGATGCCTATTTATTATGTTATGCAGATCAAAGATATGGCTTTAAAATTCTCTGGTGCTTATAAACAATGCAAGCCATGCACTGGTTCCTCTAGCAGCCCCTTAAAGAAAGGACTTAGACATTTCCCGGATTATGATAATGCTTCTGAAGGTGTTCCATATCCTTACATGGGTGGAAGTGCGGGTTCAACTCCTGCTTGGGACTTCACAAACTCCTCTCACCATCCAGCTGGACGGTCGGACTCAAAATTTACATCAATCTATGGAAATGATCGGGAATCTATCTCTGCACAGTCTTGTGATGTGGTACTGGACGATGAAGGGCCTAAAGAGTGGATGGCTCAAGTAGAACCTGGTGTTCATATCACATTCGCTTCGCTTCCTACTGGAGGAAACGATCTCAAACGGATCCGCTTCAGGTATTTGAACAACTCAAAACAACAACCTCTATGTCTATGCTCATTTTATCAGAGTCTTGAACAGAATCTGTATGTCTTGTCTACTGTTTGAATATGTATGTTGGTGGGTTTAGTTGGACATTGCTTGAGACACTTAAGATATATCTCACTTCATGACATTCTAAAGCTGAAACTAACCATTACTTGTGTCCTCTTTTGAAAGCCGGGAGATGTTTGATAAGTGGCAAGCACAACGGTGGTGGGGTGAGAACTATGACAAGATCGTTGAGCTTTATAATGTACAAAGATTTAACCGGCAAGCTCTACAAACGCCTGCAAGATCCGAAGATCAGGTCTTTAATCTTGACCATTACATTTTAAGTCTTTCTTTTCAGGCAAGAACCTTTGTGAATCTTGTCTTTTATTCACTAAAGAATGTAAACACAAGTTTATTTTTCAGTCACAGAGAGATTCAACTTACTCAAAGATGGATTCAGCGAGAGAAAGCAAAGACTGGACTCCAAGACACAACTTCAGGCCACCAGGAAATGTCCCGCATCACTTCTATGGCGGTTCTAGCAACTATGGACCAGGAAGTTATCATGGAGGAGGACCTCCAATGGATGCAGCACGAACCACCACTTCTTCAAGAGATGATCCACCCTCCATGAGCAATGCTAGTGAAATGCAGGCTGAGTGGATCGAAGAGGACGAGCCCGGTGTTTACATTACCATCAGACAATTAGCAGATGGGACAAGAGAGCTACGTCGAGTCAGATTCAGGTATGAATAAAAACATCTACTAAACTATGCATTTAGGTTGGATTTTTCCATAATCATACGGTAACTAACTTGACTATATGCTTTTTGGTTAAATATAACAGCCGGGAACGATTTGGGGAAGTGCATGCAAAGACATGGTGGGAGCAGAACAGAGAGAGAATACAAACACAGTACCTCTAAGATAAAAGAAACATTATGGTCTCTCTCTACCAAATCTTTGATTAATTAAATCTCTGTCACACAACAATACAGCTATACACATTTTGCTAATCTTTTGTTCATCTTAATTAGCTTAACATCTATACATAAATCAAATGTTTTGAACCATCATCTGTAATCAGAGCTGACTACATATACTATCGTTAACAGTTAAAAGTATAATACAGACGAAAGCTTTGACCATGAGGAATATAATCATACTATGGACTATAATGCCATCAAACATACTCTCAATTCTACGAGGCTAACTCAAACCCTATCCAGAACTTAAAAAAAAAAGTACAGAAAAAAACCAACGCAAACGATTATAATTAGGAGGAGGATCAAAGAAAACAAATCCAAAAAACTTGTGAATTTCTGAAGCGGTAAATACAAGAAGCAAACATACATGTAGGCAAAGCTTCCTATATTAACCCAAGTCTCTTTGTTGGAAGTTCATTTCTTATTGATCATAAGATCTGAAAAAACACTCCCCTTCTCGACTAAGAGCTAGAACTACGGGTACGTACGACTGTCCTTTAGTGTTGCCATCACACTTGTTCAACCACTCCATTTATGATGTGCACATGTCTGAGCCGCCGCCTCCTCCAATATTTGCATGTTCTGTGTCTTCTCTTCCTTCAAGTATCGAGGTGTTGCCTTCTTCCATAACATCCATGAATGCAGTATCATGGTCATCCTTCAAGGCCTCCTTGGCAACCTCTCATTACATCTAATAATCTCTTTAAAAGTATATAAAAACGATGTCAAGCTACACTAAATATTGTTAGGTCAATCGGAACGGTAAATTAATAACACTAAATTCGGTTAACTCTCATTACAAATTATATTTTTGTTCCCGTACGTTCGAATGTTGATGATGTCTGTCTATGACTATAACCAATAACGTTTTTACACTTTAATTTGTTGTTACACATCTATTATAAATTCTCTCTGCAATTCCAACCCAAGCTCTATGGAGACAAATTAGCCTAGGTTCTTCAGAGAAGATGATGAAGATGATAGATAGTAGTAGTAGCGCGATCCAATAGGCAATAAGAAGAAAATATATATATATGTATATAATAAATTTGACATAGTTTCCGATATTTTGAAATACAAATCTTATTTCTATTCGAAATTCATTAACATAAAAATCTTTCAGCGGTCAAAAACATAAAAAAAAAAATCTTCCTAGAATTAATTGTAAATTATTTAGTTAGCTTGCCAGATTTTTGTTATTTAATTAATTCTAGGGTGATTTTTAATGGTTTTTGTTGCCAAATATTGTTACTCCTCTTAGGGGGTTTAAAATATATGAATTTTTAGTTCTTGTTCTCAAAGAACTGATCAACATGTTGTATAGAATAATAAATAAAAAAGTCAACTTTAGTATTTGCTTATTTTAGCTATTTATATAAGTTTTAATCGAATACAAACTAGAGTTGGTTGACTCTTATTGGAGATTTTAGAAGACATGTTTGGAGAACTGTCACCATAGTTCCATCAATGGCGCCCGAGATCTCTGATATTACTACTCAGACTCAAATCACCGTCTTGGAAATCGAAGATGGTCAATCCGGGAATCATTCCTCGTCACAGGATGTCTCCGGTCCTCTTGTATCCGTATCGTTCGTTCAAAAGGTGAGAGACAAGTTTTATATTGCGACATGGTTTTCTAAGTTTTATCCTTGTTAGACAAACTTAATCTTGATTTTGGTTCTAATTTTTGGTTACTGAATTTTCTTAATTTATGATGTATAAAAGTCAAACCAAACAAACATCTATTTCAAATCTCTTTGTTACAAATGATGGATCTACCACTTTGTGATCACGTTTAAAATTTGAATCTTATATTTTTATCGTTCATAAGATTTGATAGATTTTGTGTTTTCATGTTTTTGAAAAGTATTTCCGTTGAAATGCATATGTTAAGATATAACTAGAATTTATTTTAAAATTAAAACAACCAAAACAACAAAAGTACAAATAGTAGCTTAAGTGTCGTTATAGGTTCAATTCATTCTTATCGAACACCTTGAATTTTGGATGTTGCAGGCTTGCAGCATTATGTGACTCAAAAATGAAATAGTTTCCAAAGAATCTTATTATAATATAATATAGTATTTAACATATCTTATTGTTGTCTAAATATAGTACATATATGTAGAGATAATAGGAGAAAAACTCTCTCTCGAAGATATGGAGTTTGGTCTTTAAGGTTCTGAGGGTGTCGTTTTGGTTGTGATTCGGTTTCGATTGGGTTTTATGAGGGTGGATCTCGCCTTGCGATCCTCTTTGGCTTCTTCGGTTCGTCTGGATCAGGATCTTTTTGATCTGCAATGGGGATTTTCAGGATCTGGAGCTTTCTCGTTGAGGGTTTATCGGTTAATTCCATATCTCTGGTTGCTTTCACGGGGAGGATTTACGGGGATGTATTTAGCTTTTAATTCCCTTGCTGCCTTGGGTTTTACT
>NC_025701.1:18058896-18060565 GCF_000633955.1 Camelina sativa
ACGGTTATTACAGCTGAGGATAATGAGCGGCTGACAACACCCGCTACAGAGGCTGAGGTCAAGCCTGCTTTATTTATGATGCACCCGGATAAAGCTCCTGGCCCAGACGGGATGACAGCTTTGTTTTTCCAAAAAGCATGGGGTATAGTTAAGACGGATCTTGTAGATTTGGTTAATAGATTTTTAGGGGAGGGAGTTTTTGACAAGGGCCTAAATCGAACCCATATTTGCCTTATTCCAAAGGTGGCCAAGCCAACTAGAATGGCAGAATTACGGCCGATTAGTCTGTGTAACGTTGGATACAAGATTATATCAAAGATTTTATGTCAACGTCTTAAGAGGGTTTTACCAGGTCTTATCTCTGAGACTCAATCGGCTTTCGTCCCAGGTCGGCTGATCTCAGATAACATCCTTATAGCTCAAGAGATGTTTCATGGTTTGCGCACAAACCCGTCTTGTAAAGGAAAATTTATGGCCATCAAAACAGACATGAGCAAGGCATATGATAGGGTGGAGTGGGATTTTGTGGCAGCTCTGTTACAGAAGATGGGTTTCGCCGAGTCATGGGTTTCCTGGATAATGTTTTGTGTCACTTCGGTAGAGTATAGGGTTCTTATTAATGGTCAGCCGAATGGTTTGATAGTTCCACAGAGGGGGTTGCGACAAGGTGATCCTTTGTCTCCTTATTTGTTTATCCTATGCACAGAGGCTTTAATTGCTAATATACGGAAAGCAGAAAGGGATAAACTTATTACCGGGATCAAAGTGGCAAATAAATGCCCGCCTATTACGCATTTGTTGTTTGCCGATGATAGTCTGTTCTTCTGTAAGGCGGATAGAGGACAATGTCGGGTTATTTTAGATATTCTAAAACAGTATGAGTCTGTCTCGGGTCAACAAATTAATTTTACAAAATCATCGGTACAATTTGGGCACAAGATTGATGAGCAGACAAGAACCGAACTTCAGGACGTTCTCGGGATCACAACCCTGGGTGGTATGGGATCGTATCTGGGCTTACCTGAGAGTTTGGGTGGGGCTAAGACTAAGGTTTTCTCCTTTGTTAGGGAGCGGATTCAGCGTCGGACGAATGGTTGGACAGCAAATTTACTATCAAAAGGGGGAAGGGAAGTGATGATTAAATCTGTGGCTACTGCTGTTCCAACTTTTGTGATGTCTTGTTTTCGTTTACCAAAAACAATAACATCCAAGCTTACCAGTGCAGTGGCAAATTTTTGGTGGAGTACTAGTGGTCAGACAGGGGGCATGCATTGGCTTGCCTGGGAGAAATTATGTGTTAGTAAACAGTTGGGTGGTCTTGGCTTTAGGAATGTGGATGACTTTAATTCGGCATTATTAGCCAAGCAACTATGGCGTCTAATAGACGTTCCAGAGTCGCTGTTTGCCAGGGTGTTTAAAAGTAGGTATTATAGGAATACGCATCCTTTGGATCCAATTAGGTCATACTCTCCCTCCTATGGGTGGAGGAGTATATGTTCTGCTCGCTCTCTGGTTAATAAAGGGCTTATTAAACGGGTTGGCTCTGGGGACACCATTTCTATATGGTCTGACCCTTGGGTACCAGCTCAATTCCCGAGACCAGCTTTAAGTAAGGGTCCGTTAAAGGACTCTTCTCTTCAAATGAATCAATTAATTGATCGACAAACTA
>NC_025701.1:18062515-18086175 GCF_000633955.1 Camelina sativa
AAAAAAAAAAAAAAAAAAAAAACATATCTTATTGTTGTATTCTCTATATATAGTTGATTGGAGAGTTCGTGGGAACATTCACTATGATATTTGCCGGCTGCTCAGCCATCGTGGTAAATGAGACGTACGGTAAACCGGTGACACTTCCTGGTATAGCTTTGGTATGGGGACTAACCGTAATGGTTATGATCTACTCAATTGGTCACGTCTCCGGTGCACATTTCAACCCTGCTGTTTCTATTGCCTTTGCTTCTTCTAAAAGGTTCCCTTTTAATCAGGTGAATAACTAAAAAAAAACATCAATATCGCTAGTAAAAATGCCTCATACTGTTTTCTTTCATTTCACATACTTTTTTTCATTGTCATAACTACCATAGTACGTACCAACAAGACCCACAAATTGTATATGTAATGTCGTTGTAATCGATATCTTTATAGGTTCCAGGGTATATAGCCGCTCAAGTTCTCGGATCAACTTTAGCGGCCGCAACTCTACGGCTTGTGTTCAATCTCAACGACAACGTCTGTAGCCTCAAGGGAGATGTTTATGTGGGAACATATCCCTCAAACTCCAACACGACATCGTTCATAATGGAGTTCATCGCTACTTTCAATCTAATGTTCGTTATATCTGCTGTTGCTACTGATAAACGAGCAACCGGGTCATTCGCAGGAGTTGCTATCGGCGCTACCGTAGTACTCGACATCCTTTTCTCCGGGTAATTAAGCTATAAACCCTTCTAACATTTTTTTCAATGGATATATATATTGTAAAATGTATGATAAAACATTATATTATGTCTTTCATAAATTGGTTTAGGCCAATTTCGGGAGCATCTATGAATCCAGCAAGAAGCTTAGGGCCTGCACTTATATGGGGATGTTATAAGGACTTATGGTTGTACATAGTTTCACCGATCATCGGGGCATTATCAGGTGCATGGACTTACGATATGTTACGATCCACAAAAAAATCATATAAAGAGATTATTCGTCCAAATTGCAATAAAGTTTCATCGAGAGATCGCCAAGAAGCTTCTAAAGATGAGAATTGTCTTCTACGAGTGGTTGATCCTTCAAACCAGAATTATTTTATATGTTCATCACCTACTAAAATCGACGACAAATGTAATGTCACATGTAAGTTCGAGTGAAAGATTGATGTACTTATCTCCACACACCACACTAGTACCCATCTTACATTCGGGTTTTGATCTCATATATTTGTTGGTGTGTTTGTCTTTTCTGGTTTAATAAAATGATGTATATATATATATATATATATATATATTTTTTTTCATTTTTTTCATTATATATTTTTATTTTATATGCGCGAAACAATAACAATAAAGAACCAAGAGAACTTATAGACTCTTGATCTAGTAGTTTCATTGAAAAAGAGCATAAACACACGGATACAAAATCATGAATTCGGTATTTTAAAAAAAAAAAATATTTAAAGGTTGAAATCTAAATTTTGCAGTTATAACAAAAAAATGATTAAGAAGCGGAAGCCTACGAAAATTTATATGTTCGAAGATTTTTTCCAACATTCAACTTTATATGATAAAAAATACTAAAACGAAAAAATATTTTCTAATAAAAAATTGGGGCATTCTCAAAAATACCCCTTTTTCCATATCTCTTTTTAAAAATACCCCTTCATGTTGACCATTTTTAAAACTACCCCTCTTTATATACAAAATGACCAAATTACCCTTTTTGAGTGACAGCAAGAATGTACAGTCATCAAAATCGAAAATATTTTCCCGCCAAAAAAATTTCCCGCCAAAATTTTTTTCCCGCCAAAATTGAAAATTTTTCCCGAAAAAAATATTTTTTCCCGCCAAAAAAAAATATTTTCCCGCCAAAATCGAAAAATTTTCCCGCCAAAAATATTGAAATTTATACCTTTTAAAAACCTTGTAAATGCTTTTAAAAAACTTTTAAAAGCGTTTACAAGGTTTTTAAAAGGTTTTTAAACACATTGTAAACGCTTTTAAAAACCTTGTAAATGCTTTTAAAAAGCTTGTAAATGCTTTAAAAGGTTTTTAAACACCTTGTAAACGCTTTTAAAAACTTTTTAAAAGCATTTAAAAGGTGTTTAAAAACCTTTTAAAAATTTTATAAAAACTTTTACAAGGTTTTTAAAAACATTGTAAAAGGGTTTAGAAGGTGTTTAAAAACCTTTTAAAAATCCTTTTAAAAACCATTTGAAAACCTTTTAAAAACCTTTTAAAAACCTTTTAAAACCTTTTAAAAACCTTTTAAAAATCTTGTAAAAGCGTTTACAAGTTGTTTAAAAAACCTTTTAAAACTCTTTAAAAAATCTTGTAAAAGCCTTTACAAGGTGTTTATAAGGCTTTTATAAGGTAGAAACCTTATAAAACCTTTTAAAAACCTTGTAAATTTTTTTTGGCGGGAAAAATTTTGGCGGGAAAATTTTTTTTTTCGAAATTTTTTATCAAAAGTTTTTTGACAAAAATATTTTTGGCGGGAAAATTTTTTTGAAAAATTTTTGGCGGGAAAATATGTCGGAAATTTTTTGGCGGGAAAATTTTGTTTTTCTTTTTATTGAATAAAATAATTTTCATCTAAGGGTAAAATGGTCATTAAAAATTAAAAGAGGGCATAAATAAAAATGACCAGAAAAGAGGGTATTTTTGAAAAGGGGTATATCAAAAGGGGCATTTTTAACAAATTCTGTAAAAAATTTATTTTAATGTGGTCTTTTGTTTGTTTTTTAACTCTGAATTTATTATTGATTGCAATTATGAGAACTTATGATCTACCATGGTCAAGAATTATAAATGTTAATAATAAATTAAAATAATATTACCAAAGAATTATAAAATGTTAATAATTGTTTTGTTGGTCACATTAAAATGGTAATGGTAATAACCATATTATAAAAAAGCTAACAGTAAATAATATTAATTATGCTCCAAAACAATTTATGAGTCAAAACTTAATTGACTAAAAAAAAGAAAAAGAAAAAAGTGTCTGTTATTAATTTGGTTTTCGTGGTAAGTTCCTATTTTATCCTTATCAATACTTTAAGTAAACCCATAAATATATATCCCTAACCACCTTACCTTTTCTTGTTTCTTTCTCCTTCCCTGCGCCCTGATTAGTCCAACAAATCCGATCTACCACTCTTCGTCCCGCCGGTCATTCACTGCCGCCGATTCCAAAATTCCGATCACTTCCGGGAGATATCCAATCGCAGACAGTGGTTATCAGTAAGTTTTCTTATGCTTACCTTATTACTACTTCGATTAAATTGTTCATATTTTAACGAAATCAATCTAGCGAATGGTTTTCAAGGTTGCTCGAGTTCTAGGTCTTCTCAATCGATTATGTTCCGCTGTTCACTGTATATGTGGATTTATGCATGCGCTTTGATTAGTTTTTATCTCGCTTTCGCTTTAAGAGTTTTGCAAATTTGTTTTGATCTTAGGGTCAATCTGAGCTTTGATCAGCGATCATCTTTGTCACTCTTCGGATATGTCTGTGTGAGTGCTTCTCTTCTCTCAACCTATTTTTAGGGATATTATGCTGCCTTTTTATAAGAAATCTCCCAGTCTGATGAATCCGCGAAATGGCTTATTCGATTTAAGAGAGTAAAAGGGATCGGATTTTTTGGAAATTTTTTTTTGTTCTTAAAAGATCTTTTGATGCAGTGTTGCTTCTGCTCCTGGGAAGGTGTTGATGGCCGGAGGCTACCTCATACTTGAGAAGCCAAATGCAGGACTTGTGTTGAGTACAAATGCACGCTTCTATGCGATTGTGAAGCCGATCAATGAAGAACTTAAGTCTGAAAGTTGGGCATGGGTATGCATCTTCTTTCCCATTTGTGTGTTATTCGAGAAGTAATACAGTTGCAGTTTTTATGGGTAATACTGTTGTGTGAGACGGCTGATAAAACAATTGTTGGTATGTTTGTTTACATATTTTCCAGCAATGGACAGATGTGAAATTAACATCACCACAGCTCTCAAGAGAAAGCATGTATAAACTGTCACTTAAACAGCTGACTCTTCAGTGTGTGTCTGCGAGGCAAGACCCGAAAGACTTGTTCAATTGTCACTTCAATTTTTTACCTTAAGTCTTTTTTTTTTTGGCATATCAGTATGTGTCTGTAGCGAGATGTCACTTGTCAAATATAGGTGGTGATAGAGCACTTACATTTTTTTTTTTTTTCCATTATCAGTGATTCAAGAAACCCCTTTGTAGAGCATGCTATTCAGTATGCTATAGCTGCTGCCCATTTGGCAACAGACATAGACAAAGAAGCATTGCACAAACTCTTCTTGCAAGGCAATCTTCAAATCCCTACTTTTTTTTTTTTGTAATCATTTCTAACGAAGACAAAGAAGCATTTCTAACTGTTTCTCTAAATGTGTTTTGCAGGTCTTGATATCACAATCTTAGGCTCCAATGACTTCTACTCATATCGGAACCAGGTTATTTCTTTGCTGAAAACTGTTGAAAGTACACTTGCATTTGTTGATCTTTCCTTTGATTATTCAAATCCTCTTGAGATGATTGTACAAATTGTTGATAATCTTGTTTATTCTCATAGATAGAATCACGTGGGCTTCCATTGACACCAGAGTCGTTGGGTACCCTTGCACCTTTTGCATCAATCACATTCAACGCTGCCGAGTCAAATGGTGCTAACAGCAAGCCTGAAGTAGCAAAAACTGGCTTAGGTTCTTCTGCAGCAATGACTACAGCTGTGGTTGCAGCTCTGCTACATTACCTTGGAGTAGTTGACCTATCTGAACCATGTAGAGAAGGAAAATTTGGTTGTTGTGATCTAGATGTTATCCATATGATAGCACAAACATCTCATTGTCTTGCACAAGGGGAGGTCGGAAGTGGGTTTGATGTCAGCTGTGCTGTCTATGGGAGTCAGCGTTATGTTCGCTTCTCTCCAGAAGTCTTGTCATCGGCTCAGGTTCTTATCCAGAAGTTTGCTGTAATATATATTTTCACTTAGGATGGAAGTATTCTGACTCCCAAGTTTTGCAGGTTGCAGTAACAGGTCTGCCATTATATGAAGTTATTGGCAAAATATTGAAGGGAAACTGGGACCATGAGAGATCTGAGATCTCTTTACCGCCACTGATGAATCTTGTAAGCAAACAATCAGACCTAAACTTACACCCTGGAAAACCCCGATGTGAACCTCACTAACTTCTTATTTCCTTGACTTTTGTGGAATCTGGTGTAATAACAAAAGTGTTGTCTTATATAGTTCCTTGGAGAACCTGGAAGTGGTGGATCTTCCACACCATCAATGGTTGGTGCTGTAAAGAAGTGGCAAATGTCTGATCCAGAGAAGGCACGAGAAAATTGGCAGAAGTTGTCAGAAGCAAATTTAGAACTGGAAACTAAGCTAAACATTCTGAGCAAATTAGCTAAAGACCACTGGGATGTTTATCTAGGAGTCATTAAGTCTTGTAGTGTGCTTACTTCTGAACAGGTATTTTTCAGTAGTTGAGTATTGATTGCATTAGATATGTTACATCAAGGAGAAGCTTGGTTGATTTCCTTCTTGTATCTCATTTTTAGTGGGTGCTACATGCTACTGAACCCATCAATGAAGCGATTATTAAAGAACTCTTAGGAGCAAGAGAAGCTATGTTGGGGATCAGAATTCTTATGCGTCAGATGGGTGAGGCTGCTGGAGTGCCGGTAAGTTAGTTTTTAATTCTGTTTTGATACTTGCTTCAGATCTCAACCGATCATTTGTGCATGACAACTTTGTGTTGATGCATAAAATACTCGGCTGGCTGTAGAATTATAAGGGGTTCCCATTTCGTGCATTAGAACAAATTGACTTGTTTTGCATCTTCATTAACCTGGAGGGACCATGGAATTGCAGATAGAGCCTGAATCCCAAACTCAACTTTTGGATTCTACAATGAATGCTGAAGGGGTTCTATTTGCTGGTGTTCCTGGAGCTGGTGGATTTGATGCCATATTTGCAATTACTTTAGGGGATTCCGGCAGCAAACTGACCCAAGCATGGAGTTCACAAAATGTTTTGGCCTTGTTGGTGAGAGAAGATCCACATGGCGTTTGCCTAGAAAGTGGTGATCCACGCACCACAGGTATTACTTCAGGCGTTTCATCAGTTCATCTTGAGTAATCAACATTGTTTGGTATAGGTGCATCACCGAGTTCGGTTGAGTATACTGTTTTGCATATAGAGACTTGGGTGCTAAATTTCTTGGTGTAAGCACTTTACTGTGCAATTTTCACCCATTGTAAGGTCTTTTTAACTCTTGGAAAACTTGCGGGAAAATAAAAGTAAGGTTGATTTTGAAATGTTCTCGTTTGTGTTTGTTTTCATTGGCTGCTTCTCTTATTGGTATATATTCATATGCTTGTAAAGAGTCTGGAACAATAATTTAACAATAGAGATAATAAACGAATGATCCAAATCTACCAATAATCTTTACAGGAACAAGTTCCACCTTTAAACAGGTGAAATTTGTTTCTATCTCTTACAATAATCTCTCTTTCATAGATTATGGAGATTTTCTTTGTATATGTGTGACAGTCACTACACATCCTGAGGTTTCTAGCTATTTTAATGATAGACCCTGGAGGTGTATACAAAAGTGCAAAGGCAATAGCCACCTTTTGGCTGTGTCCTTTTAGTCTCTCTCTCTTTTCTTCTTCGTCTACGTTTAGCAATATCTGTGTCAAGTCCGGTGAATACCCTTCAAATTTTAGCTGCCATTCCATCTGGTTTAGCATCTTGTAGATTTCTTTGCATCGAGGGTGCGATCGATCTTGTGAAACAAACCTGTGGGTTTTACCTTTTACCTCGACGATGCTAAAACCAGGGGTTTGCTTCAAACCCTTGGTAGCAATTTCTGTTCGAGCTCTAGCTACATCATCCCACATTCTAGCTTGTGAATACATGTTAGAGATCAGCAAATAGTCACCTGGGTTGTGTGAGGCTAACTTAAGCAGTTCACGAGCTGCTATTTGGCCTAGCTCAACGTTCTGATGAACTCTGCACGAGCTTAAGAAGCTTCTCCAGACAACATCATTAATTTTCTCGATAGGCATGTTATGGATAGTTTCCAAGGCTTCCTCGAGCAATCCGGCTCTTCCGAGAAGATCTACAAGACATCCATAATGTTCAGCCGTTGGCTCTACCTTACCTTCCTTTAACATTTCCTCAAAGACTCGACGGCCTTCTTTGACAAGACCAGAATGGCTACAGGCATTGAGAACACTGACATAGACAACATGATCTGATTCTAAACCTTCTTGGATCATCTCTGAGAACATTCTTAAAGCTGCTTCTCCTTCTCCGTGCAAAGCAAGTCCTGAGATCATTGCGCTGTAAGTCAAACTGTTCCTACTTTCCATCTTCTTAAATATCTGCAACCCCTTCTCTAAGCATCCACATTTAACGTACATATCTACAAGCGAAGTTTGAACTGCTATGTTGAGTTTGCTTATGTTTCTCAGCAGGAAGCCATGAATGCTCCTTCCCAAATTGAGTGCACCTGTGTTGGCACAAGCCGAGAGAACACTAACCATTCCGCTTTCTTCCGCTTTCAAATCCGTTTCTCTACACATTTCACGGAATAGCATCAAGCATTCGCTCCACATTCCCATTGCTGCACGAGCTGAGACCATTGAGCTCCAGGAAGCAGCTGTTTTAAATTCAAGTTTCTCAAAAACAGCAGAAGAGAGTTCCATCTCTCCACATCTTCCATACATACTGATCAAACTGTTCTGAACAAACACATCATCATCAAGACCAAGCTTAAACACGTGCCCGTGAATCTGCTTCCCTTCTCCAATCGATTTCAAACGAGTGCAAGCCTTGAGAAGACACGGGTACGTGAAATGATCTGGCTCAATCCCTCTCTCTATCATCTCACTGTAAACACATAAAGCTTCCTCGAAACACGTTTCGTTAACATAACCTCTGATCATTGTATTGAAATCAAAGGTACAGGGATCATCGAATCCTCTGAAAATGGAAGCTGCGTAATTCATACTGTTGTCCCATCCGGAGTGAGCGCATTTTGCTAGAACGCTGCTAGCTGAGAATGATGAAGAAGAACAGAGAAAACTTAGCTTGATGAATCTGGCGTGGATTTGCTTGAACTCGTGTACGTCGTTGCATCTCTTCAAAAGGTATAAAATTTCTTGCTCTTTACCTCTAAAGGTGTTGACTGCTTCTGGGTTATGAGTTAAATCGTCTCTAGAAGAAACTAGAGACTGTAGAATTGGTGACTTAATCATCCTCTCTCTCTCCTCGTAACCATGGGTGTCCGGAAAAGATTTGAATGTTGTTTAGGGGAGGGGTTTTGAATCTCATCTTCGTGAGATTTTCATGGCAAATATGAGCCACTAGTAAATTATTTGGAGAGTTCTGATAAGTTTGTGATGGGGTGTGAGAGAATAGAGACTAGAGAGTGGGTGCTTTAGATTCTCTCTCTCCATGCTTTGTCAGTTTTTGGGACCTACCTTAAAAGTTGAGATTCAAACACGATTCACCGGTTCGGTTTTTTTGTTTGTCAAGCCTATTTCGGTTCGGTTCTAGACCAAAAAACTAATAGAAACAAGAAACATGAACGCACAGGCTTTATTTAGCAGTCGGAAACCAAAACCAGATTATGTTGACAAATGAATCCTCTCACAACCTGTAGAACTGAAATAAGTTCAAAAGCCTTGTAAAATAAGAATCAAATCACATGGGTTTCTTTTGGAGTCAGACATAGGTTTTGTAGGTTTTCGGGTATTTTGGATATGAAAATTTGGTAACCATATAGGAACCAACTAAAATTTGGTTCAGTTTGGTATGGGTATTCAAATTTAAATAGAATCAGACCCGTAAAAGTTATGATTCCAATGAGTTCGGTTCTGATTGGTTACAAATCCAAAGGTAACCAAACAACCGGACTGGAAAAACAATAGTAAAAAACCAAAAAACATGGTGAAAACTTTTGAATCCGAACCAAACCAAGAACTGTGAGTAATGTTTTGTATTAGTTTTAGGTTTTTGTGGGTACTATTGGTTCTCGGGTTTTACCCGAACCAAGAACATTTTGTTCTTGTGTAGTACTCGAAATCAAATGGAATCTCAAAATTTGATTTGGTTTGGTTTTGTTCGGTTCTTATGTAGTATCCAAAACCAAACCGAATCCCGAGTATTGATTCGGTTTGGTTTGTTTGGTTCTTATGTAGTACTCAAAACCAAACTGAATTCCCAAATTTTGGTTCGGTTTGGTTTGATTCTTATGTAGTAATCGAAACCTAAGCGAATCCCAAAATTTTGATTCGGTTGTTGCCGTTATCTATGTTTTGTTAGCTTTTTTTTTTTTTTTTTTTTTTTTTTTTTTTTTTTTTTTTTNCACTATGTTTTGTTAGCTAAACTTTAAGATAGTACTATGAAATTTGTGTAAGCTCTTTACAAATAGAATGTCAATTTTGTGTTGGTGAACCGTTTTTTTGTTGATATCACATAGATATTTATAGTTAAAGAAAAAAAAAATAGTGAAAAGATAATAGACAGGGTGGGTCGCCCATTAAGCTTGGTACTAATTACAAATTTGACTAATGATAGTGTGTTTCATCTAAACTGGCGCAGAACCTTTTGTGTTTTCTGTCAACATTTGAACTCCCACTACCAGAAAGTGAATCAAACTGCTTTTTTAATCACAACATTTCATTATTTAGGCTCTCCCGAAGATTAAGATGAGAGAGAATTAGTATGTAAACAGAGAGATTCTTAATACGGCCAAGAACAACAACGTCACAAACACAATAATAATGTCACCTCTCACATGCTCTTTTTGATTTAAATGACGCAAATATCTAAAAGTCGACAACTCTTATGCGCATATTAGTTAGCATCAGTGTTCTAAATCGCGCTATACGCTTGCTACGCGGTGGACAAACGCCTAGCGCCTAACCGTATATGCGGGTGCCTAAGCAGAATCTAGGTGGATTATATATTTTAGATATATAAATATATATTTACATAAAAATAATATTTACATATATATATAGGATGAAAACTTATACACTTTAATTTCAGAAAAACATAAAACAAAACTCTTATCTATCAAAATAGTTTAGAATCTATAATAATCTCACAATTTAAACAAAAAAAAACATAATCCATTCAAAAATTTGTAAAATTGACAAAATGTAAGTTTATAATTACTTTGGAAGCAAATTAAATTTCATAAGTTTAGACTTTAGAGGCTAATTATAATATTTATTTGAAACAAAAACAATATTTTAAAAAATATTTAATTACAGTACTTTTTATCATTTTAGTCAACATACCGCCTAGAATCCGTACAGGCGTCCGCGTAGACCGCATAATATCCGCCTAAATGCTATTAGGCGTCCGAATTATTTAAAACCGCATAAATTACCGCATAGCTAAAATTCGAGACGCTCGATCACCGCATAGCGTATAACCGCCGNTAATCCATTCAAAAATTTGTAAAATTGACAAAATGTAAGTTTATAATTACTTTGGAAGCAAATTAAATTTCATAAGTTTAGACTTTAGAGGCTAATTATAATATTTATTTGAAACAAAAACAATATTTTAAAAAATATTTAATTACAGTACTTTTTATCATTTTAGTCAACATACCGCCTAGAATCCGTACAGGCGTCCGCGTAGACCGCATAATATCCGCCTAAATGCTATTAGGCGTCCGAATTATTTAAAACCGCATAAATTACCGCATAGCTAAAATTCGAGACGCTCAATCACCGCATAGCGTATAACCGCCGCCTAGGCACCCGCGTAGGCCGCATTTTAGAACACTGGTTAGCATATACAGTCCCTTCTTGTAATTAAATTCTCAACGGTTTTCAACTTTTCATACACAAGTGGACAACTAATTCTATAAACTGTAAGTTAATTACAAAGATAAAAATCATTTAAACGTTGACAATTAAAAAAATTTAAAAAGATGCAAAAAAATATTACTCCCTCCGTTTCAAAATATAAGATGTTTTGGAGAAGTTTGTTGTTTCATAATATAGGATGTTTTCAGATTTCAATGCAACTTTTAGATTAGTTTAGTATTTTATATTATGCAGTATTGTTTCTGATTGGTTGAACTTTTAAAAGTAAAGACTTCTTAATCTGCGTGCTTTGCTTAAAACATCTTATATTTTGAAACGGAGGAAGTATTAAGCTGTGAGTGTTTGTACATTTGTAGTGTAGAGACACGCGCGTAAATGCGCGTGGGGGTAAACGTTAACTAGTGTGTGTGTTTGGAACCAAATAATTAGATTGGTCGTGAGCACTCGCTAGAAAATAAGAAGTGAAAGACACGCGCATCAGAGAAACCCGTCTCCATCGTCACGAACTATGTAAGGGAGAGAGACTCGTGGGTCCTTTTATCGATTTCATTTCTCTATAGATTTCACCGTCTCTCTCTCTCTGTTCTCTCTGCCGTCTCCTTTCTCCCTGTTTTTTTTTTATTTTTTTCTTTTTTCTCAGAGAGAACAAAAACAAATATCACAGCAACCAAAACAGATTCGTTCCTCCTATTACTTCGTCTTCTGAGTTCTTCTTCTCAGATTCAGCTTCTCCTTTTTTTTTGTTTATTTATTTCCACACTTTTTTTTCTCTCTGGCAAAAAAAAGGTAAGATTTTTTCATCTTCTTTCACACAAAAGATTAATTTTGTTCTATTTAGCTTTAATTGGTGGCTTTGTGTCTTTCCTTGAGACAGCTAGCTAGCTTAACTTTGGTTTCATTCTTTCTCAAAAAGTTGTAATTTTTTTCCTCTTACTTAAATTTTGCTTAATCTATAAACAACAAAACTCATGATCTGAAAATTTGTTTGCATGTATCCTCAGCAATTTCGATTTGGTAAGTGGTCTAGTGGGTTTGGTTAGATGTTGAATTATATTTTTCCATGGACCAATTGATTTGACCAATGAATTTGTCAAAATGGTATTTAAAAGTATTTTTTCCTTTTTAGGTTTCAATGAAACGTCCATATTTGCCGGCTCTTTGACTTTGATTTTTATAGAATGTATGACAAATCCAATTTGATTTCATTTAATTACATATCCTGTCCTAATCTACTCTTCTCGTTTTTATTGTCTTTGTGTCTGATGATGAACCAGGAACCTTTGTTTTGTTTTCGAAATCAGAGGCTTTGATTTTGACATGGTGGTGATGTGATTTGAGAGATTTCAGGGTGTCATCTTGTAAATTTCCCAATTTGGTGGTTACTCGTTTGATTCTTTGTAAAAACATGGAGAAGAAAGAAGAAGGTGAAAGCTGGAAAGAGATGGTGAGAAAGATGCTTCCACCTGGAGCTCCTTTACCTGAGAACCCATCTGAGTTTGATTACTCCATAGCTTTAGAGTACACTGGTCCTACTCCTGTCCACGATATCCCTAGAGTAGCACCTCTTGAGGTTACTTCTCGTGTGAACAATCCCATCCCTTTACCTGTTTCTCGTATAGCCGGAGGAGTCACAAGCTCTTCAGGTCAGAGCCCTAGAGGTTCACCAGCTAGCTCTGAGTCTGTGGTCTCTGTGTTGCATAATAACCCTGAGTCATCATCTGGCTCAGCTTCTGTATCACCAGTTTCTGGTCATCATAGGCAGAATGGGAATCAGATTCGGAGACCTGTTGTGAAGTTCAAACCTGTCGATGATCATGATCAGGTAGAAGGTAGAGACGCTGCTGCAGAGGAGGAGAACAATGTGGAGACAGAGAGGGAGAGGGAGAGGAAGGTACATGAGTTTACGAATAGGAGTAAGAAGAAGAATAAGAAGAAGAAGAAGAGAGAGTGTTATAGATGTGGGAAAGCAAAATGGGAAAATAAAGAAACTTGTATTGTGTGTGATGAAAAGTACTGTGGGAACTGTGTTCTTAGAGCGATGGGTTCGATGCCTGAAGGAAGGAAGTGTGTGAGTTGCATCGGTCTAGCGATTGATGAATCGAAACGGTCTAAGTTAGGGAAGCATTCGAGGGTATTGTCACGGTTGCTTAGTCCGTTGGAAGTTAAACAGATAATGAAAGCGGAGAAGGAGTGTACTGCTAATCAGTTGAGACCAGAGCAGCTGATTGTGAATGGGTATCCGTTAAAGCCTGAGGAAATGGCTGAGTTGCTTAATTGTCCTTTACCACCTCAGAAGTTGAAACCTGGTAGATATTGGTATGATAAAGAATCTGGTCTATGGGGCAAGGTAATACATATATGCATAATGATGGTTTTGGTACTTGTTTTGGGGTTGGAGTCGCTTTGTTTTGGTGTTTATTGGCTATAATGTTGTTGTGAACAGGAAGGAGAGAAACCTGATAGAGTAATAAGCTCGAATTTGAACTTCACGGGGAAGCTGTGTCCGGATGCTAGCAATGGGAACACTGAAGTTTATATTAACGGTCGGGAGATCACAAAGCTTGAGTTAAGGATTTTAAAGGTAACTTTTGATATTTTTCTTGTTTGTAAGTGTCACATGTCCAAAAACAATTGAAGATAAAACCTTGTGTGTGTGTGTGTGTGTGTGTGTGTATATGTTTCAGCTAGCAAATGTACAGTGTCCACGAGATACTCATTTTTGGGTATACGATGATGGGCGTTATGAGGAAGAAGGGCAGAATAATATCCGAGGAAACATTTGGGAGAAGGTAATATAATTAACTCTTCATCAGATCCTTATAAAAGTGTGGCTATTTTGAAAGAAGTATTCATGAATTTTTTTTGTGTTTGGCTTAATCAGGCATCTACGAGGTTTATGTGTGCACTGTTTTCTTTACCTGTTCCTCAAGGACAACCTCGCGGAACGGTACAACCACCGAGCAATTATGTTCCTGTTCCGAATTATATAGAGCATAATAAGATTCAGAAGCTTCTACTTCTTGGTATTGAAGGGTCTGGAACTAGCACTATCTTCAAACAGGTATTGTGGAAAACACTAAAGAGATAACCATCTGCGGAATCAATGGTTGCTTATGGATATTTCTTGTTGATTGAATCAGGCCAAGTTTTTGTACGGGAACAAGTTTTCAGTGGAAGAGCTCCAAGATATTAAGCTGATGGTACAGAGCAATATGTATAGATATCTCAGTATCCTACTTGATGGAAGAGAACGATTTGAAGAGGAAGCTTTATCTCATACTAGAGGTTTAAGCGCGGTTGAAGGAGATTCAGGAGGTACCATTTTTTTGCGTTAGATAACGATGAAATTTGATTTTTTGTTGATGTGTTGTTTCTTGATTTTCTTGAAATGTTTTTGTTCTTGCAGGCGAGGAAGCAAATGAAGATGGAACTATCACTACACCACAATGTGTATATACCTTGAACCCGAGGTTGAAGCATTTTTCGGATTGGCTTCTAGATATTATAGCAACTGGTGATCTTGATGCGTTTTTCCCAGCCGCAACACGTGAATACGCTCCCTTGGTTGAAGAAGTTTGGAAAGATCCAGCGATACAAGCAACATATAGACGAAAAGATGAGCTTCATTTCCTTCCTGATGTTGCGGAGTACTTCTTAAGCCGGGTATGGGATGGAACATGGAACTGTGGGTTTGTGTTTTGGTGTTAAGCTTTCCATATTGGTTCAAATGTTAACAAGGCTTCGTTTTCAGGCCATGGAAGTATCGAGCAACGAATATGAGCCTTCGGAGCGAGATATTGTATACGCGGAAGGTGTTACACAAGGAAATGGTTTAGCTTTCATGGAGTTTTCTCTCAATGAACATAGTCCAATGTCTGAATCTTATCAAGAAAACCAAGACGCATCTACATCTCCGCAGCCAAAGTATCTACATGGCTCTGACCTTCAATTTTCACAATCTTGAAACGTAAATTTTGGTACTTACTATCACCAATCCTTTCTGTTTTCAGGTACCAGCTTATCCGCGTAAACGCAAAGGGGATGAACGATAGCTGCAAATGGGTAGAAATGTTTGAAGATGTACGAGCAGTCGTCTTCTGCATCAGCTTAAGTGATTATGATCAGATAAGCATTGCACCTGAAAGCAGTGGAACAGTCCAGTTTCAGAACAAGATGATCCAAAGCAAAGAACTTTTCGAGTCAATGGTTAAGCATCCGTGTTTCAAAGACACACCTTTCATCTTGATCCTAAACAAGTACGATCAGTTCGAGGAAAAGCTGAACCGTGCGCCGTTGACATCTTGCGACTGGTTCAGCGATTTCTCTCCCGTGAGAACGAACAACAACGTGCAGTCACTTGCTTACCAAGCTTTCTTCTACGTAGCGATGAAGTTCAAGCTTCTTTACTCGTCTATCACGGGTCAGAAACTGTTTGTGTGGCAAGCTAGGGCTAGGGACCGTGGGAATGTGGATGAAGGGTTTAAGTATGTGAGAGAGGTTTTGAAATGGGATGAAGAGAAGGAAGAGAGTTACTTAAATGGTAATGGAGAAGATTCATTTTATAGTACGGATATGAGTTCTTCCCCATATAGACCGGAGGAAACTCTTGATTCATGATTTGTTGTGTTATTTTAAACATTAAGTAGAGAGATGATGTGGGAAGAGGAAGAATAAAATTATTTGTAATCTTTGTGTTAAATTCGGTTATTGGTTCGTAGAATTTTTTTTGTTTGAATGAAATAAGGTTTTGTAAATATTAATGAAATCGGCAAACCAAATTGTTACTTTTGAGATTTTTTTCACACATAGTATATGTGAAGATTTAAGAAAGAAGTAATAAAAAGCTAGTATAGTGATTAGTAATTTGTCTAGAGAATAAAACATATCTAATCTTGTAGGATGATCAGTGAATTGTTGTGATCCTTTTGGACAAAGAATAATATGATATTTTATACAACTTTAAAAACTAGCAAAGAGTAGGAGAAGTTTGGTGAACTGTACAAACACTATCATGTGAGTAATGAGAGTAACTTCAATGCAAAGCAAACTTTTTTCAATTTCCATCTTATCTTCTTTTCTTCTTTCTATTTATTGTCATCATTTCAACTCTCTCAAACCCATATTTTGCCAATTCTTAGTCTAGAAAGAAAAGAGTAGTAATGGGTCACTTGAAGCTCTCATCTTCTACAACAACTCTTCTTCCTGTTCTCTTGATCCTTTACCTTGTTTTGGTTTCTGCAGATTCTACGAGAACTCGAGCTGATAATGCAATGGACCGTGAAGCCACCGAGGGAAATCAGGCCGTTGGATTGCATAGAAGAGCGAGGATTAATCACGGGAGCAACCGTGGGCCACGGAAACATCTAGTGAATCCCACAGTGGCAGATGTTTACACACAGGGTTCCTGAATCCTCAGTTTGAGTTGAAGAATCCATTATACAAGATCAGTTGTTGCAAGCAGTATAAGAAGGAATAAAAAATTCTATGTATTTTCTTCATGTTGAAGTAAAAACAACCAAAGCGGATATACAAACTACAAAGTTGGTTTGAGTTTAATAAGTACTTTTCTCTTTTACCATATAAAGGCTGATTTAGTGTAATTTACTTGAGGAGAACTCCATGTATAATCCACAAGTGCAAAAGTTAAAAGTCTGAAGGGCAAATCAATCCTGATATAGAGCATAAGCTTATTGAACCTTTAACTATATATTATATATAACATACACTATGATTTGGTTTTGTATTGTCACACACATAAATAAAATCGTAAAGAACGATACAATAGAGATTCAAGAGGGGGTTTGAGGAACAAGTTTGTATCGGTGTGATAATAATATATTATGAACTATTTGAGTTTAAGGAACTTTCTATTCATCCATTCTTAGATGTTACCGGCGGCATGGCATTGCATTCTTCTAACAGATTTAGCAAGTTGTGTTCAGGGGCACTGAGTGATGGCAAGATGGAACGGTTTTGCTGAGGCGGGCGAGGCGGTTTTGGTGCGGATCCATCAGATTCAGAAGCAGCCTCATCTTTCACAATCTGCAAATCACCTTTTCTCATCATAGACGCGGATACTCTCTCCTTCCAGATTCTCCCATCCTGTTTTTACGAAAATATATACAAAACCAAAACTTTAAGATGCTTTTTACACATATCAACAACAAAAAGAAAACATTTTTGCATAGAAATGTTACATTTAGAATGGATGGTTCAGGCAATGGACACTGAATGGGTAGATCGTTATCCAAAGGCTCTACCGGATGTTCAACAGGTTTAAACTCTGTAGCTACTTCAATCCCATGAGTAGCAGTTGTTGCAGTTGTGGTAGTTGCTGCAACAACTTCAGAATTTGGAGCTAATACTTCCTTATCATCCTGATCAAAAGAGAGAATGAGACATCTTCAATAACTCAGATTAACCAACACCAAAACCCAATTGAAAAAGGCCCAAGCTTTTAAGGCATAATCATTATAATCAGTAACACAAAAAATGCATCCTTTGGTTGAATCTTGAAACTGAAACTAAACAATTTCAAGAAAATCAAGAAGACTACCTGTAGAAACTAATCTGGGTATATCAAATCCTATCTAAAGAAAAGATTTTTAAACCAAGATCCATAGATTGAACTTTCATGAGAAACAAACCCAGAAGTTGTAAAAGAGAGAGCTTACGATTGCACTTTGTGTTCGTCGATGACTGCTTCTACCAACAGAGAATCTTGAAAATATACCAACCATGGCTTGATTGAAAATCTGAAATCTTCTTAGGACTTGTAAAGATTTAAAAAACTCCCTTGATCTTGATTCTTGACTTGGTATGAATGAGCCCAAGAGGTTTTATATATAAAGAAGATGAAGAAGGAACAACTTATAAGAAGAAGGTTGCTTTATATCTCCACAAGAACTTGGTGAATGAATGGTTGATAAATGCTTTTTAATTTTTATTTGTGTTTGTTTGTTTAAAGCTTTGCTTTTTTTTTTTGATTTGCTTAGCTTAAGCAGATTATTCTTACTTATGCCTTCACTCTGTTTTTGTTTACCTTTTGTTTGTTGTCCTCCTTTAATTTCAGCTTTTCTTGGATTTGGAAAATCTAATAATCATTATTCTAATGAATGTATATTTTGTTGTGTTTAATTGAAGAATTAAGAAATCATAACTGTAATAGATTAGTGTCTAGTGGGGTTATAATATATACTGTATGTTGAGTAAAGATAATTTTTATTATTTATGTCACTGTCTAATTCAAACTGATTGAAATAAAGAAAATTAATTTTTGGAGTATAAAGGGAATAAAGGATTTATATGGATATCAAACACTCAATATCTATATTAACATTTTTGAATTATATTTTGGTTTATACCCTTTACCTTTAAGTTTTACTTATTTTTTTTTTTTTGTAACATTAACCCATAAAACAATTCCATAAATAATATTACAGAGAAACTCAAATACTAAACTTTCTTAAATTGACCAACATTTGTTACATTTATTGCCATAAAATTTTAACAACATCTATACATTCCGATTTTTCCAAAAACAACTCTACCCATTAAAGTTTTAACCCATTAAATCTCCAAAATTATTTTTATGGATGCAAGAATCTCTCAAATTTAAATGATATACAACAGATTTTCCATAACAAAAGTTTACAATATCCATAATTATATTAATATTAATAAATTTTCTGAACCGAAAATCTAATTATAAAATATCACATTAAATCTGTTGAAACCCCCATATAATTTGGTTTATTTTATATTTTTTGAGGAATTACCAAAAAAATTAAAATTCTATTAATTATCAGAAACTATATATATTGACATGGAAAAATTATAAACTATAAAAATATGCTAATTTGGTAAAACAATTAACATAATTAAACTTGATAAAAAAACTTATTTTGATTATTTTTTTTACGCAAAAACTTATTTTGATTTTGGTGAGACGGGTTGGCATTAATCTCATATAGGGAGTTAAGTGTAATTTTTTTTTTTAAAAACACTTTTAGATGTATACTAGGAGATAAATGTATTACTAGAATATACATATACCACACGAGTTAAAACCTTGAAAACACTACAAAAATCATATACTTTGAATACTTATATCAAATATCTGTAAAATTTTATATCTTTTAAATTAATAAAACAATAATAAAATAACAAATAAATACAATATAAATTTTAAATTTTAAAATTAAAAATATTGTCCCGTGGTGTACCACGGGTTAATTCCTAGTCTAACTGTAAAATTGATTACTCTACTTTACAATTCAATTAGTCTGTGTTGTTTGCTAAAAAATGGATATTATTATGTATTCAAGAAACTAAATTTGATCTTATGTAAAGTTACAAGCTGTAATTAATACATTCATAAACATTTTCATATTAAAACAGTTTACACTTTAAAATTTTTGCATATCATTTCAAACTCCATGTAAAGTGTAGACTAGGTTCTAAAAACGTTTTCTATTTAGTCCACTCCAATCCAAAATCTATCAATTATAAACTTCAGAATTGGACAGATTTTTCTTGTTTTTTTTCTTCTACTGTCTATATTTTTAGATTAAATATTTTTTTAATAAATTTTAGACGACAATAACCTGATTTTAATTTTACTTCAAAATTAACATGTCTGTGAATGAAGCCTATATTGTCTTAAATAATTTGGCATCAATTATTTTTTCAAGGTTAATATATATGGTCTGTGGAGGAAGTCCCAGAACGCAAAATCTCCTTCTAGGACTCACGATGCAATTACTTTCATCCCAGAGTAATCTACTGTATGTTTATGAAACACATTGGATTAGTGTTTAATACAGCATATATGTTCTTGGTAACTAGTCGTTGCCAATACAACTCCCAACCACCAAATTTCAGGAGCTAAATATGTACTGCTTACTATAATATAAATTTTGCTATAGAATGTTAACATATTTTATTATATCATTTTCATGCCTACCTAATGGGTGTGACATTACCTAGTAATAAAATACAATATCTAAACCAAGGTCTTTAAACAATATCTGGTTTTATCATTATATAAATCTCTCTTGTCTCCAAAAGATTTAATAAGCTTGTATACGCTAATTATCAAAGAATAGTGTGTCTAGCTAATGACTCCTTTGTTCTTAATTTTTGAGCCTAGGCACATACAGTCCCTTGAGTAATCCATCGGCTATTCATTTGTACGCAACCTGAATCATATGAATGTTGTCCCAATTAGCATGCTTTGAAGGATCAATAGTTCAATACAATTTTCGCTCCTACACCCCCACATTTTCTACTTAAGGTGAAGCTATGTGGTCCTCCTAAACCATATAATGCGAAAATATCACATGATCTCCGGGCTGACCTGACGCATGACAAATCCAAAGGAGAAATTGGGTACGTTCATTTGAGTATTATTACATCAGCTATCCATATGATTGCCGTTTCAATTCACATACTTTGAAGGTTATTTTATCTTTAATTTGTTTGCCCAAAAAAAATTGTATCTTTCATTTTAACTACCATGTATCATATGTTTAAAACATTTTTTCAAAAAATTAATATCTCTTACCAGCTCAAATATAGAATATCATATATAAGCATATAGTATCTTTTAGTCTTTTAGTTAACATCGACAGTTCGATCATTCAACTTCAACCACTTTATCCCAACAACAATACAATATAATACGATACATAATCCAATACAAGAGAACGCACTGTATATTTTCTTATGGTTATCTCTCATGTTATTTAATGTTTCAGACAAGCTTATATCAGCTGCTCAGCAGAGAAGTTTGTTTGTCTAATGAATTCTTGTTCTTAATCTTTGAGCTGAGGCATGACCAATTGAAAGGAGGAGTCGCATATGGTCCTTTGAGTAGTCCATCAGCCATTGATTTGTATGCAGCCTCAGTCATATGAATGCCATCCCAGGCCACATATTTTGAAGGATCATTGCAAGATTCCACTTCTACACTCCCACATTTTGTATTAAAGTTGAAGTTGTATGGTCCTCCTACACCGCAACAAGCGTACAAGGGTTCCTTTGTGAATCCTGAAAATATCATTAATTTGGGAACTTGGTTACTTAAAACCTAATCAATCAATTGGTTGTGAAGATGCATGCAGTGGAGGTATCGAGAAGGCTAACCGTATTTCGATGGTTCTTGGTTAAGGCGCAACAAAGTATTGTAATAGTCAGCAAATATGATGTTGACATGAGGGTTGAGCTTCCTAAGTCTCTTGAGTTCTGCTTGAAGCTGCTCGTCGTGGTATTCTGAAAACTTGTTCAGCCATTTCAGACATCCTAAAGAATCGTATTCTGCCAAGTTTGATGTTTGATATAATGTCAAATATGCTACCGAGCATCCCTTAGGGAACTCTCCGGGCACCAGAAATGTTCTTCCCCCCATACCAATCAACTCCTGGATTCAACAAAGTCCCAAGGCAACCAACACATTATAGTTTTTTTGAGAAACTAATCAGTTTATTTTAGTCGTTATTGCGACTAGAAGATCAAGAATCCTATATATTAAAAAAACTGTTACCGTAATGGCAGAAGAAATAGTACTAATCACCAACGGAACTAGCTCTTTGACCTCGTGAAAGGGTCTGCGTTTGAAGAATAGCAAATTATAATCATTTGCTCCAATATCTCCCATGAGAATCAAAGCATTTCCAATCATATCTCTACAATCTAAGAACAAATACAAGTAAGCTCAAAACTACTCAGTATATATACAATTACTCCCCTAATGTTGATCTTCACTACCTGATGGCAAGCCACATAGATTTGGTAAACTCTCCTTGAAGATCTTAAGCTGAACTCCTAAACTGATGTTGTTACGACAATGGTATCCTCTCTCTGCGAGAAAAGAACATTCCAATGCCGTTGCTGAGGCTACGGCAAAATTAACTCCTTTCTCAAAGTTTCCATTTTTAGATCCGAAGTAAGGAGGCACATAAGGAAGCCCCAAAAATTCAGCTGTAAAGAAAAAATTGTAGCATCACTTAAGGTTTCACACTATTAACTTGCAGTTCAAGAAAAAAAAACAAAATAATATTTTACATAAGATTTAAGTGAACTGAACCCAAAAATATATTAAAAAAAACTAAACTCGAAAAAAGCTGCGCCAAAACTAGAAAACAGAGAAAAATTTCACATGAGACAAAACAGATTAGGAAGAAGAAAGATCCCAAATTAGTCAATTAGTAAGTCATCTCTTTTGATTCTTTCTCAGAGTAGTTAAAATACAGACTCAACGTATCAATTATATGAAGAGAAGTACCGATGAAGTCAATGATGAGGCGGCCATCAGAGAAACGACCGGTTGGTTGGTGAAAGAAAGTTTCACCGTAGGGTGGATAACCGCTCAAAGCAAGATTGTTAGGATCATCCGAGAGACCGAGCAAGTTTCCAGTGTCGCCAATCGAATCACCGAAACTGATGATCGACTCGAAATTGCGGCATTGCGATTCCGAGCCTACCATAGTGACAAAAAGAGTGGATAAAAAGATCAGGCTAATTATCCCCATTAACACATGTGAATCTACCGAAGCCATGCGAAGAGGTCCTAAGTGATTTTCAAAAACTAACAGAACCAAATTATATATAACTAATTGGCTGGTATGGACGACGGACCACAGAGTTATGAACTAATTGTGGCTGGCATGGACCGATGACTTATGGACCCATTTCTTGTTGCCTTATCAATAATTGGTGGGGCAAGACAATTTACTTTCTATGGCCTTAAAATAATTTGTAACTACTCTCTAGCAAATATCTTTTTTGAGTGTACATAGATCTGTTATAATAATTGTAGTTAATTTATCGTTGAGTATTATCTCGTGTACTTTATATATATAGTACATCATTAACCTAAAGTATTCAGACCATCGTTGTACAGATTATTTTGTCCCATTTCTATGCAGTGTTAGTCAGACCATTTTTAAGTTTCTTTACGAATTATTTGCATGATTGCATGCTTACCATCACTCAAGTGAAGAGATGTATAGTGCTGGTTTCAGTTTGCCTGCAAAAAACAATTGATGCTATTTAGAATTACTTGATAACAAGTTTTTCATTTATTATGTGACTTAACATTTACCATAAAAATTGATATCTATAGTCAAAGATTTTAAAATCGAACGAGAAAACTGATGCAAAATCGAACGAGAAAACTGATGCAGCTCAAGATTAATTTGTATCCTTTAAACAAAAGCAAAACTGAAGTTATTCTACCCAGTCATATATATTTGTTTGTTTGTCCAAAAAAAAAAAGAAAGATATTTGTTTATGTTTAAACTAATTAACACTTTATCAATTCCTTCTACAGTGGAAAAAGTAGAGAGTTAAAAAATTTGATTTAATAATTCTATTATAATAGTTTATTTTGTTAAAAAATTGCATACTTTTAAAAATAAAATAAATATACATGAATGAAGATGATTTTTTTAGCTTGACTCCCTTATTGGGCTTTAATCGAAATTAGTATTGTTGAATCTACATCGATAATTGTTTTTTACAGCCACCAAAATTTTATTATACATATGTAATTGAAAATTAAAAATAATTAGAAGACAAAGAAGGAAGAAAGAAATTGTAACACCCGCAAACCAAATTTTGGTATTTTGGTAGGGGTGTCGATCGACACCTCCTAGTGAGGCATCGATCGACACCAATTGTGGTCGGTTTGGTCGGTTCAATTTTAATTGTCCGGTTTGCGTGGTTGGTTTAGGGAATCCCTAAATCGAGTTTTAAAGGAAGAAAACGACCTAGGGTCGTGT
>NC_025701.1:18089866-18090258 GCF_000633955.1 Camelina sativa
TGGCCAGCGGATTTGCTTATCAGTCCAGTGGCGCTGTATGATTTTATTCTCGGGATGGATTGGATGCATCGGCATATGGTGCATTTGGATTGCTGTCGGGGTAGAGTGGAGTTTGAGCGTCCAGGAGGGAAGTTGGTTTTTCAGGGTATTAGACCGACTTCGGGGAGTCTCGTGATTTCAGCCATTCAGGCTGGGAAGATGATCGAGAAGGGCCGTGAGGCTTATTTGGTTACTATATCTATGCCAGAGTCAGTGGGGAAGTCTACGGTTAGCGGTATTCCGGTAGTGGAGGAGTTTGAGGATGTGTTTCAGTCTTTGCAGGGATTACCACCATCTCGGTCGGATCCTTTTACCATTGAACTGGAACCGGGGACGACACCGTTATCCAAGGC
>NC_025701.1:18091669-18100778 GCF_000633955.1 Camelina sativa
AAAAATGGAAAGTGCTAAATATGGAAAGTTTTCCGGGAGTTGGAATTTGTCCATTTTAGCGGTGGAGAGCCTTGGAGGGGCTTGGGTGTGGCCTTAGTGGCGGACTTTTGAGTCAGTGAGCCCGTGTGGGGCGGTCTTTTTAGACATTTGTGTGGCCTTTGTGGCGGGTTTTTTAGCCAGAGTGTCTTTGTGATGGTCCTTCGGGACAGATGGTCCTTCGGGACAGACGGTCTTTCGGGACTGATGGTCCTTCGGGTCAGACGATCTTTCGGGACTGATGGTCCTTCGGGACAGATGGTCCTTCGGGACAGACGGTCTTTCGGGACTGATGGTCCTTCGGGACAGACGGTCCTTCGGGACAGATGGTCCTTCGGGACAGACGGTCCTTCGGGACTGATGGTCCTTCGGGACAGACGGTCTTTCGGGACTGATGGTCCTTCGGGACAGACGGTCTTTCGGGACTGATGGTCCTTCGGGACAGACGGTCCTTCGGGACTGATGGTCTTTCGGGACAGACGGTCCTTCGGGACAGATGGCCTTTGTGGCGTGAAGATGATACTTGTGTGGTCATGGGGTATCCCGGTGAGGGGATATGTGGTTGGTAGGACATTGAGATGCTTTACGCGAGCCACAGGAAGGAAACCTGGATAGGGATAGGGCTCAGACGTGTTCAGAATCGTTTGCTCGCGACTCTTGGAGGACTTAGGTTCTCCTAGTACTGCCATATTCAGAGACTTTGTGGCTCGGGAGTATGGGTGGTATATCGACTTCGGATGACAATCCGGGGGCGCGCAGTAGGGTGGCAACCCGAGAGACGAGTTTGGACTTTTCCTTATATATTTTGGCATGCAGACTTAGGTCTGATGAGGAGCCAATAAAAACTCAAGGTTTAGGCCTAGGAGTAAAGGAAAGTACAAAAAGTCAAGAGCAAATGAGCCTGGAACGTGAGTTTATCGCCTAGAGGTGACCTTCTGTAGATCGGTCGGAGGAGTGCGGGCCGTGGAGACGGTTGCACGGGAGTCCTTGACTGATGGTTGTTCGAGATTCGAGGACGAATCTAGATTGGTGGGGGAGAATTGTAACACCCGCAAACCAAATTTTGGTATTTTGGTAAGGGTGTCGATCGACACCTCCTAGTGAGGCATCGATCGACACCAATTGTGGTCGGTTTGGTCGGTTCAATTTTAATTGTCCGGTTTGCGTGGTTGGTTTAGGGAATCCCTAAATCGAGTTTTAAAGGAAGAAAACGACCTAGGGTCGTGTTGTTTTGTCTTATTCGCCGTTTTTGAGAGAAAACACAAAGAGAGAGTGTTCTTGAGCTATTGGGAAGAGATTGAGAGATTCCTTGCTGTTCTTGGGAGATCCAAGGCTGGGAAGGTGCTAGAAGCTTGCTAGGAGTGAGGGAATTCGTTCTTGTTGGTCAGAATCTTCCTGCAAAGAGGTGAGTGCATGACCATGGCTTATCTAAGCTAAGATCTCTAGATTCTATGTGATTTGGTGCTTATGTGGTTGTTTCTTTGAGTTCTCTATGATATTTCGTTGCTGTCTGGGCTGGGTTTGGCTTCTGGGAGTGCAAGGAGCGGATTGGAGAAGCTTGGAGGCGAGATTCGGAGTTTCTGATCGAGGGAAATCGCTGCTCGGCATCGGTGTCGGTCGACACCAGTTGGGGTGTCGGTCGACACCAACGCGAGGACGGCTCGGGACTTTGGCGAGTGTCGAACGATGCCATGTGGAGGTGTCGGTCGACGCAAACTAGGGTTTTCGGGAGTGTCGGGCAGGGTGTCGGTCGACACCAGTTTGGTGTCGGTCGACACCAGATAGTCAGTGTCGATCGACACCATCTGGTGTCGGTCGACACCCCTTGTTCAGTTACGATGGATGTTGCATGCTATGTATATTGCCTGGTTTGTTTTATTGATTGTTGTTTGTGGCATGTAGAGATCTTATTGCTTGTGTGTATAGCCCAGTAGATGGGAGGATTGCCTCACTGAGTGTTTATCAAATACTCATGCATCTCAATTTGTGTTTGTGGTGCAGGTAAAGGCAAAGTGTGATCGTGGAATCAAAGGCAATGAAGAGGAGGATGTTCTAGGGACTTGATTGTATGGTTATCTGGCATTGTTAGGTGGCTAGAATTGAGTCTTAGAGCATTGTTAGGATTGCTGGTTGTTTGATTTATGCTGTTTGGGATTAATGATGGATATTACTTATTTGGTTATTGGATATTGTTTTATTGGATATCTATTGGTATGTTGTTCCGCTGTTGGATTGTGAATGTGGTTAGGTGGCTAGTGGGTATGGGACCACTAGTTGTAGTTATTTATTATATTATTATTTATTATTTATTTATTAAAAAAAAAGGGTCGGTTGTTTCAGAAATACATAAAACAAAGAAATAAAATTGAACAAAATTTATAATAAATCTAACAAAATATATAATCACACTGTTACCATGAGTTTTGAATCCATGCAAGAACATAAACAAAACAAAAAAATATTTAGAATTTGAGATATGGTGGATGATGATGTGAAAATAATTATTTATATGATTTCAAGAGATGAAAGTTACATTTCTAAAATATTTATTATACATGTGTAATTGAAAATTAAAAATAATAAGACAAAGAAGGAAGAAGATATACATAAAAACAAAGAAATAAATTTAATCAGAGGAGTTACAATTATAATTTGTAGTGTGTTTGAATAAAAATGAATGGAAAAAATAGCCAATTCATAATTTATGTGATTTCAGTTACAATTTAGTAGTAAAGTGTGAATTTAAAGCATTGATTAATGTAAATTATTACATTTTTTGTCCACTAAATTATTACATTTTTATTTAATTAAAAAGAATTTTTTTTTAGAAATTAAATGCTAGATGAACCAATAAGGAGAGAGTGAAACCTTATAAAATCATGTGAAATGCAATAAAAAATCCCAAAGATTAGTTTAATTTTTAATCTCTTTTATTTTCACTTTAATTTAAGTTATGTTGCTACGTTAAATTCTAATGATTTCTTCTTTGTAGTAAATTTTGGAAATAGAATATCAAATTGTTTTTTTAATGTAGAAAATCATTAAATTAAATTTTTTTGAATTAATTAAACATTATAATGATCTTTATATATTTATATTTTGGATTACAAAAAATATTTATAAGATTTCAAGGAATGAAAGTTACATTTTATAAAATTATATATAAGAATGGTTATTTATATGATTTTAAGGGATGAAAGTTACATTTTAAAAGAAAGAGCTTAGTTGACAATTGAATTAATAGGCTTTTATGACTGAATATTAACCATTAACCAGTGGGACAAATGTATTTTCTATTGACCCATGAAACAAAATCGGTTAAGGATCCAGTCCATTAGGATAGATACGCGGATCCATTAATGATTTTTTAACCTCATGCGTTATGATTTAGTGACTATAAAATTACTTATACTAGGATATTATTCGCGCTACGTCGCGGGATTGATTTTGTTTTTTTTGTAATATTACTTTGTAGATTATTTTTGAATTGTGCTGTTTGTAATTAAAAATCATTATTAATATAGTTTTTGACTAAATATTCATTGGTTATTTTTTATATTGTCTTGGTTTTTGTTATTATTTTTAGGTGTTTTTTATTATTATTGTCATGGAATTGTAAGATATAATTAGTTTTGTATTTTCTTGTATTAGGATGTATTGGAGGACCATTAGTACTGTTAGTTGTTTTGTTTTGTTTTAATTAATTTTGGATGTTGATTTTAATTTGATGGCATCTCTACTCGGTTGTTTTTTTAATGTTTTTTATTATTGGTAGAATAGCTAAATCGCATTGTTTGTGTAACGTAAATACCTACTTGGATTTAGAATAACTGTACTGTTTGTTTTTTTTTTGATAAATTCCTCAAAATACCATTAAAAATATTTTTTCCTAAATACCACATTTTATAGTTTTCCCAAAAATTACCACAAAATTAATTTTCCAAAATTATCACAAAAACAAAATTTGATTTTTAAGGGTGTATATTTGTTTAGGTTTAGGTTGACAAGTTTAGTTTTAGGGTATAGTTTTTAAGTGATAAGGTTTAGTATTTAGAATTTAGAAATTAATTTTTAGTATTAAAACTTTACTTCAATTTTGTTGTATTTTTGAAAGAAAAAATATTTTAGTGGTATTTTTGAAAAAAAACTAAATATGGTATTTTCTCCAAAAAATATCTATTTTAGTGGTATTGATGAGAATGGCCATTGTTTTTTTACATAAAACCGTAGATTATGAAATAAGTTTTATAATAAAAAATAGTTGTTTGGAAAAGGTGAAATGTTATTTTTTCCGACTTAATTTTCTTCTTTCTTGGTTATCTTCACCTGCATTATATTTTTGTTTCATTTTGGTTAGTATTCGAGATATTTAATGGGTAAAGTATTACTATTATGTTTGGAAATACATGTGTCTTTGTAGTGGAGATTCTGTTGAATTCTCTTTGTAAATGACATTTTTGATTGATGCCTTCTTTTTTTGAGATGACTCTTAATAATGCATCATAGAGTTATCGATATACAGGTGTCTTGTTGGGTGGCAACCTTGTAATCATTAAAATAAAATAAAAAACATGATTAATGATTGAAATGACCGACCTTTTTTTTTATATAATAAATAATAAATATAATATATTAAAATAAACTACAGCTAGTGGTCCCATACCCACTAGCCACCTAACCACAACACATTCAACAGCGGAATAACATAAACAATATTCAATAATAAACCAATATTATAGCAAGGCAATATCTCAATACCAAACAACAAGAAACATGAAACCAGCAACCTAGCAATGTTTCTAATGACTCAACTCTAGCACCCTAGCAAATGCCAGACAACATCCAATCGAGTCCCTAGAACATCCTCCTCTTCATTGCCTTTGATTCCACGATCACACTTTGCCTTTACCTGCACCACAAACACAAATTGAGATGCATGAGTATTTGATAAACACTCAGTGAGGCAATCCTCCCATCTACTGGGCTATACACACAAGCAATAAGATCTCTACATGCCACAAACAACAATCAATAAAACAAACCAGGCAATATACATAGCATGCAACGTCCATCGTAACTGAACAAGGGGTGTCGACCGACACCAGATGGTGTCGATCGACACTGACTATCTGGTGTCGACCGACACCAAACTGGTGTCGACCGACACCCTGCCCGACACTCCCGAAAACCCTAGTTTGCGTCGACCGACACCTCCACATGGCATCGTTCGACACTCGCTAAAGTCCCGAGCCGTCCTCGCGTTGGTGTCGACCGACACCCCAACTGGTGTCGACCGACACCGATGCCGAGCAGCGATTCCCCTCGATCAGAAACTCCGAATCTCGCCTCCAAGCTTCTCCAATCCGCTCCTTGCACTCCCAGAAGCCAAACCCAGCCCAGACAGCAACGAAATATCATAGAGAACTCAAAGAAACAACCACATAAGCACCAAATCACATAGAATCTAGAGATCTTAGCTTAGATAAGCCATGGTCATGCACTCACCTCTTTGCAGGAAGTTTCTGACCAATAAGGACGAATTCCCTCACTCCTAGCAAGCTTTTAACACCTTCCCAGCCTTAGATCTCCCAAGAACAGCAAGAAAATCTCACAAAAACTCCCAGGAACTCAAGAACAAAGCTTTCCTCCTCTTTCTCTCTGTTTTTGACAAAAGCGACCAAAAGAGGAGAAAAACTCGAGCTCCCTCCTTAAAAACCCGAGCTAGGGTTTTCCCTAAACCAACCCCGCAAACCGGACAATTAAAATTGAACCGACCAAACCGGCCACAACTGGTGTCGATCGATGCCTCACTAGAAGGTGTCGATCGACACCCTTACCAAAATACCAAAAATTGGTTTGCGGGTGTTACAATGATTCACATAAGCTCATGATAATTTGAACGTCTTGAATTGAATGACTTCCGTCATATTCCATTGGAAAATTTTGTAATATTTGTTGAACTATTTTTTGAATTAATTGATTTCATACTGTTTTTGTTTTCGTTTTTATTTTCATGGTTAAAAATCCAGTTTGCATAACCTCATTTGTTATTATTGTATTTCCATATTTAATCTATGGAAAATAATTCAGTAATTTCTTTTACAATGGTTTATGCAATAACCTAGATATAAGTAATTAGGTAGTTGATAAATACATTGAACTTCTTACTTTAGTACTTAGTAACAAAGATATAGTACTTCTGAACTTAGTACTTGGTACAACATAATTCATTTCCGTCAAAGAAAAGACGGTATCAAAAAGAAGCTTTGATATGTCTTTACATTTGATCATCACAATTGAGTAATCTAAATCATGCAAATTGGAGACATCCACATCTGGATTTACTCTTCCACATTTATCCTCATCATCAACATTATTCTCCCACTCATCGTCATCTCTATAAACAAATATCAATTGATGAAGCTTACGGTCCGTGTGAGTTTCATTGAGAGAAGAAGACACCATGGTTTCCAGTTCACATAATCTTTTGCCACTGCATCAACTTGTAAGCACATAACAAAGAAGTTTCCTGATTTTGGATAACTTATCTAGATCAGTGATTGCAGAGCAGGTTTCTTCTTCTGTTACTTGCAAAACCGCTGCTGCTTCATCGACAAGACGGTTCATCGACAAGACAGTTCGGAATCGACTACTCACGTTAACGGCCTCCCCCGGTTATGAGAGTGGTCTGCAGTACTGGTTTCATACCCATCCTGTCTAAATAGTTCATCTTTTGTGGTTTTGATTTATTCAGTTTCTTTTCAATTACAGTTTTAAAGAACTCTGTAGAATGGTTTTTTTGGTGAATATAATTTAACATTCATACAAAAAAAAAACCGCTGCTGCTTTTTCTTTATGCGTCCATATCTCAACATTTACTACATTGCATTGCAGATCCATCATAACAGCGAAAGCTCATACAACAAACCAGGTCTGTCAGTTCTTGTAAGCTCAATCACAGAGAAGTCGACATAGTGTTTGACACCAATAGATGATCTCATTGATGGACTGAAGCAAGAAGACTCATCAGGACAAAGAGACCGCAACAATCACACAACAAAAAAAGAGTTGATAACCATATTATCAAAACTAACCAAAACTGAATATAAACCAAGAAAATGATCGCTATTACTTAATGTACAAATATATTCAAGAACGAAATCATCGGTGACTTTCTTCCCTTCTTGATCAGTAACATTGAAAACATCCATGAACCAGCCACCATCAAATGAGATATAAGCTTTCTTAATGGTGAGATTAAGCTCAGTTAGAACTTGAACAACCTCCAGAAGTATTCAATGTTTTTTCGCACTATCTACCTGTAACAAAACACAAAATGTTTATACTCATTTCTTCTATTCTACTCAAACCAAATCTAACCCTATGAAAATTTTGATTACCTTAATGACAGTGAAATCAAATGAAAAACTCAGCCTAAAATCGAAAAGATAGACATAACCTATGGAAGAAGAACAAAACAAAGTCAATTTACCTTGGTGGATTCACTCTTTTACTAAACTTTGCAATCTCATTATCCATATTATATGAATAGCTCAAACAAAAATCAGGAAAAAAACTGATACTAACACGAACCGAAGACACAATTGATTCAATCAAAACGAAGACCCCTTTAAAAAGGGAAATAAAAACAAAGAATAAACCCTAAAAAGATTAAAAAATGAAGCAAAGGCCTAAAATTGAACAAACCCAGTTCTTGAAACTAATCATCAGAGACGAATCCGGATAAAAATCATCAAAATGGAATTAAACAGAAACAGAGACAAGTAAATGAACCCATTCTCGATTCGTTTGGTGATTTATGTGAAAGAAAATCAAAAGGAGCAAAACTAAATAGGTAAGGAATAAGAAACTGTATCAACTTAATGAAATTGAGAACTAACCTGGTGGTTGAGGGAAGTCAGATCGGTGGTGAGCTTGCTGTTGTTCTCCGTGAGCGGTTCGCTCGTCCAAAGTCCAAAGGGATGCAGACAAAGTTATTTTTTAATTTGAAACCGTGAATATTTCAGAATGTTGCCAGGTAATAAAAAACTGGGCTGAGCTGTATTAATTGTCTTAATATAATTGGTCAAATGTTTTAACTGATGTGTCATCTCCAAAGTTGTTCTTAGTGCTGATGTGTCAGAGAGAAACATTCTACTTTTATTGTATTGATTAATAAACGAAAATGAAAACTAATTATCTCGCTATAGTGATCCCTTATATAATAAAACGGAAGTACACAAAATTGTTTTGTAGACTATATAATTTTAATAAGTTGGTTACAAATAGGTTATAGATTAATTGATAGATTAATTGGTTACAAATTAAATAGTGGGTGCAACCTTAATTTATTTTCGGAAGATTTTATTATTAGAGCACGTTGTTTCCAAAAATCTTAAAAAGAATATTCTAAAGAATCATTTGATATCATCTAACTTACCATATTAATTTCTTTTATTAAATTATTCATCAAATAAAATCCTTTGATATCTAACTTAACTTATTAATTTATTAATTATCATTATACTTCACCTCTCATTTTTATATATGAGTCTATTTTGTGAAACAAATAAACTATCATATTATTTATAATAATAAAAACTAGTTTTATTTCTGGATATACCATAAGTTGAATTTTTAAAAACAAATATAAATGATTCAATCTATAAAATATTCAAGTTTTAGTAATATTATTTTTTAGATATTATTTTTTAGTTGATATTAGTTTTAGATATTATTTTAAAAATAATATCTATTGAATTAATTTTTTACTGAGTAACGGGTCAAAATTTGGATATTTAAATTCAATTTCATACTTTTTTGTTGAATTTTATATAATATAATAAACTTTGAATAATTTATTTTGAAATATTTTTGAGAATTTGTTAAAAATGCCCCTTTTGATATACCCCTTTTCAAAAATACCCTCTTTTCTGGCTATTTTTATTTATGTCCTCTTTTAATTTTTAATGACCATTTTACCCTTAGATGAAAATTATTTTATTCAATAAAAAGAAAAACAAAATTTTCCCGCCAAAAAATTTCCGACATATTTTCCCGCCAAAAATTTTTT
>NC_025701.1:18101317-18131545 GCF_000633955.1 Camelina sativa
TATACCCCTTTTCAAAAATACCCTCTTTTCTGGCCATTTTTATTTATGCCCTCTTTTAATTTTTAATGACCATTTTACCCTTAGATGAAAATTATTTTATTCAATAAAAAGAAAAACAAAATTTTCCCGCCAAAAAATTTCCGACATATTTTCCCGCCAAAAATTTTTCAAAAAAATGTTCCCGCCAAAAATTTTTTTGTCAAAAAACTTTTGATAAAAAATTTCGAAAAAAAAAATTTTCCCGCCAAAATTTTTCCCGCCAAAAAAAATTTACAAGGTTTTTAAAAGGTTTTATAAGGTTTCTACCTTATAAAAGCCTTATAAACACCTTGTAAATGCTTTTACAAGATTTTTTAAAGAGTTTTAAAAGGTTTTTGGCGGGAAATTTTTTTGGCGGGAAAATATTTTCGATTTTGATGACTGTACATTCTTGCTATCACTCAAAAAGGGTAATTTGGTCATTTTGTATATAAAGAGGGGTAGTTTTAAAAATGGTCAACATGAAGGGGTATTTTTAAAAAGAGATATGGACAAAGGGGCATTTTTGAGAATGCCCCTTAAATATGTTTTGCGGTGTACAAGTTGTGTCGAAAATATTTATTCATAACATATATATATATATATATATTTATTGGAAAGGAAAATAAAACTCAAACCCCACCACAAAACAATTTTCTATGTTTACGTGTGAGGTAAAATCCTGGTTTCTTAAAACTTAAACAATTATCTACTAAGTTTGGACCCGAGTTATTTTTATATAATTTTTAAAAAATATAATTGTCAAGCGATTAAACCCGTCTAATACATCTGATTGCAATATTTCATTTTTTTTTACCTGAAAAAACACCATTCCTCGTAATTCACATGAGTAAATAGTATATCCGCATATGTTCTGCTTGAATTCTTGTTCCCAAAATTTTCGTCCCGTATTTTTTCATACATGAATATACCCACACAAAATTCTCATAACCTGATTATTATGGAACTAATTTGAACGATTTCCTAAAATATAATAAATCTATTGTTAAATCTTTTTTTCTTCTTAATATGTAAATTGGGTCAGTTTGACAATATGGATATTTGATATGATTTTTTTAACCTTTAAGTGTATTCCTAAATTAATATTACAGATTTTCTTCAATTATTGAATGAATGATTCCTTAGTTATACTAATGATAATTTAATGTAAATAATATAGTAAGAGAAAGGCAAATAATAAAATGGGATATAAAGTATTTTATATAGGTATTTTATTAAGGAGAATTCTATTATTTTGGATATTTTTAGTTTCTTTAAGTAATATATGTGTCCGTAATTGACGGAGAAATAAAATTACAAAATTGTTTTGTGAGGGGAAGACTATAATTGGTCATTAGATCCCTTATATAATTGGTATTAGTTATGGTATTATATCACTGGATTTAATAAGTTTTAACTGATCATTAGATCCCTATATATCTCAACTATTGGTATAATATTATTACTTGTTTTCATTTTTAATTGGGCTTCTTTTCCAAAATCTACATCACAGAGCATATGGATTCCTTGTATTTTCTTTATAAATTCTGGCTGATTTACTTATTTATTACTTGTCAATTATCTTTTATCTGTAGTTTCGGAAGAGTGAGCTTGAGTCATAGCACATTTTCGATTATCTTGTTGAAATTCTTCCCGGATTGAAGTGTGTTATGTTCGATTCTTCATCAACACTGCAAAATTTCATAGCAAACAACGCTTCTTCCTCTTATGTTTTATTTTATATTACTAATTTTCCTTTTATTTGTTTGATGCCATTAAAAAACTTCCCGATTTATACCTGTTTTTCTTTCATTTTTATACAGATTGCTCCCAAGTTAAAGATATCTATGTCATATCGAAATTAATGGCATGAAACAAAAGAGGTATAAAGAGGTTGTCATTGTTTTGGCCAATAAATACAATGGCACAAAGATGTAATTAATTAGAAAATTTGAGGAGATTTTGCTAAATGGTGCTCTGAGCTCTGTAATGCTGACACCTCAGCTTTTTCACCAAAATGTTCCTCTTTTAATATATAAGGGATAAATAGTATATTCGCATATGTTCTGCTTGAATTCTTGTTCCCAAAATTTTTGTCCCGTATTTTTTCATACATGAATATACCCACACAAAATTCTCATAACCTGATTATTATGGAACTAATTTGAACGATTTCCTAAAATATAATAAATCTATTGTTAAATCTTTTTTTCTTCTTAATATGTAAATTGGGTCAGTTTGACAATATGGATATTTGATATGATTTTTTTTAACCTTTAAGTGTATTCCTAAATTAATATTACAGATTTCCTTCAATTATTGAATGAATGGTTCCTTAGTTATACTAATGATAATTTAATGTAAATAATATAGTAAGAGAAAGGCAAATAATAAAATGGGATATAAAGTATTTTATATAGGTATTTTATTAAGGAGAATTCTATTATTTTGGATATTTTTAGTTTCTTTAAGTAATATATGTGCCCATAATTGACGGAGAAATAAAATTACAAAATTGTTTTGTGAGAGGAAGACTATAATTGGTCATTAGATCCCTTATATAATTGGTATTAGTTACGGTATTATTATACTGGATTTAATAAGTTTTAACTGATCATTAGATCCCAATATATCTCAACTATTGGTATAATATTATTACTTGTTTTTATTTTTAATTGGGCTTCTTTTCCAAAATCTACATCACAGAGCATATGGATTCCTTGTATTTTCTTTATAAATTCTGGCTGATTTACTTATTTATTACTTGTCAATTATCTTTTATCTCTAGTTTCGGAAGAGTGAGCTTGAGTCATAGCACATTTTCGATTATCTTGTTGAAATTCTTCCCGGATTGAAGTGTGTTATGTTCGATTCTTCATCAACACTGCAAAATTTCATAGCAAACAACGCTTCTCCCTCTTATGTTTTATTTTATATTACTAATTTTCCTTTTATTTGTTTGATGCCATTAAAAAACTTCCCGAATTATACCTGTTTTTCTTTCAGTTTTATACAGATTGCTCCCAAGTTAAAGATATCTATGTCATATCGAAATTAATGGCATGAAACAAAAGAGGTATAAAGAGGTTGTCATTGTTTTGGCCAATAAATACAATGGCACAAAGATGTAATTAATTAGAAAATTTGAGGAGATTTTGCTAAATGGTGCTCTGAGCTCTGTAATGCTGACACCTCAGCTTTTTCACCAAAATGTTCCTCTTTTAATATATAAGGGATGTTTACCGCAAATTAAAATGAGAAAAATGCCGTTTAAATCCCCAACTTTCAAAATTACGCCGAAAAAAGCCTAGACTTTCAGAATGCCGTTTTAATCCTCAAGTTTTGGTTGACTACAGAATTAAATGATAAATTTTTGTTGACCTGGCTGTTTTGGTCATCGTGATAATCTCCGTTAGAAACCCCAAGACGGAGTTAATCGGCCGTTAACGGTGTCCGTCTATCAGAAAACGATGTCGTTTCTCTTAATTGAAGAAACATAAAATCCCCAAATCGATTTCTAGGGTTCAAAAACCCCAAATAGATTTCTAATTCAGACTCCTAAATCTTTTTCCAATGAGTTCCAGCTCTGTCACTTCCGGTGTCGTCGGTGAGCGTGGTGTTCCGTCGAAGTGTGTATTTGGTTTAGGTGTCACTATCTTTACTTCTAAGACGCAAGAGAATCCGGGACATCCTTTCTTCCGTTGTGCCAGCAAAAGAGATGCAAATTCGTGGACAACCAAGAAAGATGTAAGTATATAAACTTGTTTTTCGTTATGTTAGCCAATTCAAGGTAATAATGTGTCATTTGTATGTGCATTAGAAAAACTTGTTTAAGTGGGTCGAGGATGCCGTGTTTGAAGAAGTTGAAGATGCTCTGCCAAGAGTAGCGATCATGGCAAATGAGATTAGCAAAGCTAAATGTGAGGCAAATGAGTTAAAGGCTACGATTCAAGAATTGAAGGATGAAGAAATGATTAGCAAAATGGAACTTCACAAATGTAAAGGAAGCTTCAAAGTGTGTTTTGTGTGGCTTTATGTTATCACCATTATGTTGGTTTATGTGATGTATGGTCAAGGAAAAGAGAAGAAAGTTGTTTTTGGTTATTAATTGTATTTTCATAAATGGGTTGTCTGTGTTGTAATCGCTTGGAGGTGATGAATGAAATAGACAATTTCATGTTTAGATCATGTCTGAAAATAACCTAATAGAACATGTCTTAATACAAAACAAAACACAACACCAACACCAAATACGGTTCCTAAGATGGTAATAACACACAAGCCAAACCACTCAAACAACAACACCAAATACGGTTTTGGTAATGACACACAAGCCAAACCACTCAAACAACAACACCAAGTACGGTTATGCTACTAACCAAAAAACACATAAACTGCATCAACAAAAGCTTATTAGCTTGAACATTGAAACCATGGACGCCAACCTCCTGTCCGAGAACTTCCGCCTCCCTGAGATGCATCCTGAGATCCTCCTGTCTGCAGTGGTGGTATATGTGCTCTTCCTCTCTTATTTGGTGGTATATGTGATCGTCCTCGCTGTGATGATCGTCCTCGCTGTGATGATCCTCCTCTCTGTGATGTTCCATGATTTGGTGGTCCCTGAGATGATGGTTCCTGCGGTGGTGGTCCCTGAGATGATGGTTCCTGCGGTTGTGGTCCCTGAGAAGATGGTCCCTGAGATGTTTCTCCAACCAACGGTTGTCCTTGTTCAAATAAGATAATCCTCGGTTCCTAAGTCAATAACAATATCAATATTCATTCAATATTCTAAACAAAACACCAACTATGAATATTACCTGATCTTTTCTTGGTCGACCTCTTGCTCTCCTTGGTGGAGTTGCAACTCCCGGATTCTTACAGCTTGCTTTGTTGTGTCCTTCTTCCTTGCAGTTTGAACATGTCATGACACGGTTCATGCGTGATAATGTGGTGTTGGAGCTAGAAGCAGTCTCAAACATCCCCTTTCGCCTAGCATGGTTATTTGGTCTACCAGGATTGCCTCTTCTCCATGGAGGTGGCAACACTCCTAATCTGTTCACACATGGCCACAAGAGCTTGCTTTGAACAGGCCTAATACCATCGTAGTATGTTAGCTCCCACATTCTTGCTATGTACCAGTCCACAACATAATCTTCAACTTTCTCTTTCTTCCCTATGATGACAGATGCAGCATGAGCACATGGTATCCCTGTCATCTGCCACTTTATACAACCACATGTACGAGCACTCATGTCCACTTCGTAAATCATATCACCATCTTTTATTTCATGTTTGTTGTGTCTTGCCATCCACCTTTGACAAGCCTGTGCCCCAGCAATATTTTTCTCTATCTCAGCATGAGCTCTCTTTGTGAATCGAGTCTTCAATCTACAAGCGACTATATATCTCTTGGCATTGCGCACCATACACTGCCTTCTAATGTCTTCCAACATCTCTAGTAACGGTTTCCATCTCGCTTGGCGGATTGTCCTATTGAACGACTCACTAAGGTTGTTCAAGTTGTCATACAGCAACTTCCAACCTTAAAGAATGCTCTAGACCATGACCTGGGATTAGTCTTCAGTAGAGACTCATAGGCACTTGGATTGTAATTCTTCAGCTCCAGCATATACCCATTGAATTCTCCTACCGTGTAGCTTCTAGCTATCTTCCAGAAGAGTCTCTGCAGCTCCATCTCATGGTTGTTTCTTTTCCAGTTTTCCATGATGTGCCTAGAACACTGCCTATGCTCAGCTTCTGGAATGACTGTTTGGAGTGCTTTCACTAAACCCTATAATTAGCCATACAACAAGTAAGAATGACAATGACATTTATGGTAAGATTGAATGTAAAATAATTTAGTGGACTAACCGATTGTTTGTCTGAGATGACTGTGAACTTTTTCCCATCTTTAAGATCCAACTTCGCACTGAGCATCCTAAGAAACCAGTCCCAGTTATCATTATTCTCAATCTCAACAACAGCCCATGCAATAGGAACAATCCTATTATCTCCATCTCTTCCCACAACAGCTAAGAGTTGACCTTTAACGTCCCACTTCAGAAACGCACCATCTATTCCTATGATAGGTCTGCATGTATGCTTCCAAGAATCTCTTTGTGACTTAAAACAAATGAACAGACGGTAAAACCTTTGTAAGCTTCCAATGGTTGTACCCGGTACAGTCTCAATCTCAAATGTTGTATCCGGATTAGATCGGAAGATCTCTGCTTGATAATCAAAGATACGAGCAAAATGTTCTTGATGTGTCACTTTCCTTTCTTTAAGAACTTTGGTCTTCGCCTTTGCACATTGGTCTTCAGTCACTGTCAAACCGTACTCCCTCAAGATCTCTGCAACCATCTCTTGTTTAGTACTTTTTGGATTCCTTCTCAACCTTTCTCTATACAGCCAAGCAATTGTTCCTTGCTTCAACATCTTCGAGTACCCTGACCTCACACAAGCATGTTCTTCATCGTATATTTTAACTTGCATCTTATGCTTTTTCTTGTCATACACGCAGTAGCATCTCCATGGACATTTGACATCAGGGCCTTGATAAGAACACTTCGCACCAATCTTCAAACTTTGTGACCTATAAAGCTTGATGTCGTATCTGGTTTTCAAACAATACCTCAAGACAGCTATCTTGAATTCTTCTGGCCATTGAATGTTTTCCCCAAACTCAGCAGTTCTTCAGGATCTTCAGCTTCATGACCATCACCATTTTCATCACAATCATCTTCATCATCACTGTCTGATAGAGGCTCTGGAATCCTCTCATCTTCCCATATATCATCTCCACTATCTGCATCATCTTCATTATCCTCCTCATCTCTCGCAGCTTTTCCAAATTCGGCTTCAAAGTCTTCACAATTTTCTTCCTCGACACCTGCATCTTCTTCATCTCTTTCGACATTTTCTCTTACATGGGAATCCCAATTGTTTTCTTCTACACCTACATTTCCTATACCATTTTGTTCCACACCTAGAACTGGTTCTACAACTACACCATTTCGTTCCACACCTACAAATGGTTCTACAACTACACCATTTTGTTCGACACCTAGAACTGGTTCAGATTGACGAACTTCCTCTTCGTTTTTGTTTCTGTTTACCTCGTCTCCATAACCAATATCATCACAGTCTTCATCGCCAGCCACCGTACAATCATCCCCACTAACAGCCTCACGATCTTATTCAATATCTTCACCCTTCTTCCTTTTTTGATACTTCCTTCGCTTTTTCTGTTTCGGTTGACAAATCTCAGTCGCTTCTTCGGGTTGGTTTGAAACAGCCTCTGTCTCAGATGGGTTGCGAACGGTTGCCTCTGTCTCCATTGGCTCCGCAGTCTCCACCGTCTCCATTGCATCCGCTGTCTCCACCGTCTCCATTGCCTCCACTGTCTCCGAAGATCTCATTCTCATTGACCACTGAGTTGGAATCTTCCGTCCTCCTCCATGGGTTCTAGCCATCGCAATTAGGGTTTCGTCTCGATTTCAGATAATGAGAGATTTCTGTTCAACGGTTTGGAATTGGAGAAAGATTTAGGGTTTCGAATTAGAAATCGATTTGGGGGTTTTTGAACCCTAGAAATCGATTTGGGGATTTTATGTTTCTTCAATTTAGAGAAACGACGTCGTTTTCTGATAGACGGACACCGTTAACGGCCAATTAACTCCGTCTTGGGGTTTCTAACGGAGATTATCACGATGACCAAAACGGCCAGGTCAACAAAAGTTTATCATTTAATTCTGTAGTCAACCAAAACTTGAGGATTAAAACGGCATTCTGAAAGTCCAGGCTTTTTTCGGCGTAATTTTGAAAGTTAGGGATTTAAACGGCATTTTTCCCAAATTAAAATATTTAGGACAGAGTTATATGGCAGGACAAATTTGTGTCCATGAATTTAAAATATCATTCATTTGGTATTACACTGATAAAAAATTATTTCATTATTTTGTTAAAAATATTAATATTAGAGTAATAGATAAATATATCTAATTAAGTTGATTAAATTAATATTATATAAAAATTAAATTATTCCATGTATACTAATTATAGAATTAACAATAAAAATACAATTATATAATTTTAAAAGTTGATTTTTCTACTAAATAACTTATCAGGCCGACAAAAATAAATATAGTTTTTTTTACAAAAGTTTATATTCTTCATAGTAGAGACTGAATATACAGAGAAATCATTTTATTTTTTATTTTTTAATATGGGTTTAGTTAGGCCCAAACTTAAATAAAAGCCCAAAAAACAAAAAACAAAGAGAGAGAGGGGGTTGAACTGAGTTGTAACGGCTACGGAGGAGGAGATCTGTGTTCTGTCTCGCTGTCTCCACCGCCTGTAGAGCAAGAAGAACCGCTTAATAAAAGGGTGCTATTGGAGATAGAGATTTGGTTTAGTGTGGTTTAGTTATTAGATTAACTTAACCAGAGATTGTATTGTACAGCTTAGTATACGGTCTAGTATTGATAATTGTATATATGCTCTTGTACAGATACTTTTCGATTCATTGAATGAGAAAGAGTAATTCAAACCGTAACAAACTTTCTCATCGTCTCTTCCGTAATCTGATTCTGAAGTTTCCATTTTCTTTTTGTTATTTCCTTATCTCTCATTCTGAAGTTTCCATTTTTTTTTTTTGGTTCTTTCCTTTCTCCGATACATAGCTCAACTCTATATATATACAAGAAGAACTACATTAGTTCTCTTTACCAGTGGTGGTGTTATAAGTCGGAAAGAGAATGAGAAACATAAAACATTGCTCCTGCTCAAGTATGGAACAGCTCCACCACGATATAGTAGAGCGTATCCTGGAGAGACTTACGGCAAAATCGCTGGGCAGGTTCAAAAGTGTATCGAGGAGATGGAAATCCACAATCGAATCGAGGTATTTCCAGAACAGGCAGTTGATCTGTGGGGGAGATGATCCCCAAGTCCTCTTGGTTTACCTGTCTTGTGATGTTGCTGCTCCACCAAACATACAACCAGTAGTCTCGGACGAGGCTCAAGTTACTGCGGTCAAGATCACCCCTACCGAGAGTGAGAACTGCACCTTTGTTTCCCAGACAAGTTGTGACGGCCTTGTCTGCCTCTACAGTTTCTACGACTCGGGTCTTGTCGCCAATCCCACCACTGGATGGAGTCGCTGTTTTCCTCCCTCAAGGCTCCAACAGCTCATTCATGGCTTGCAAGAAAAGTTCTTTGAGCTTGCGTACCGTTTCCCTTTGCTTGGATTCGGTAAAGACAATCTAAGGGACACATACAAGCCTGTTTTCTTATACAATTCTTCTGAACTGGGCCTAGACAACGTCACTACTTGTGAAGTTTTTGATTTCTCCGCCAACTCCTGGAGGTACGTTGTCCCTGCTTCCCCGCATCGCATCATCGCTAGCCGTGAACCCTTGTATTTTGACGGGTCACTCCACTGGTTCACCGAGGGTCAAGACGAAACTAAGGTCTTATCTTTCCATCTTCACTCCGAGACTTTTCAACTCATCTCTAACACTCCTCTTCCCTTTCCTGGCCGTGTCCATCCCGAAGACATCGCCTTGTGCAGCCTCAGTAACCGTTTGTGCGTGTCTCTGAAGACGGACCTCCTCCAACTGATTTGGTCCTTTGCTCCAAGAAACAACAACAACAACGACAAGACATGGGTGAAGCTGTATACCATTGATCTCAACACAACTTCTTTTTGGTTTGGGAGCACGCACACATTGGCTCTCTCTGCACTCTCTCTCTCCGGCACAACTAATAAGTTTTTGTTATATGATCGTGAGTATAATGAGCACAAGCAACATCTCGTGTTGCATGATCCCGCTACCAAATCTTTTGATTTACTTCTCTCTGCCAAATCTATCGGACTTCCTCTTTCTTATGTCCAGAGTTTAATCTCTATTTATTAGTACTTTATTCTTGTAACTTTTTCCCTTTCATTTTAATTTCTCTTTGTATATTTAGCGGATGTTGTAATTTTACTTTACTCTTTTCCTCATGAGTCATCATCATTGTTTATTTTTGTCTAAAATCATGAAGAGGGCGTTAACTCTATATGAACGAAATTTCACTTTTCACTTTTGGTTTTATTTTTTAGAAAACAAGAAGTCTAGACCATTTTACGTAATCATTAAAAATATTGAGACAAAATTGCAATTACTGAAAATATCTTTTCAACGATGCTTTAAAACCCTAAGAAAAACCTAAATTGAACAAACGACTCTCGTTCAGCCGTTTCAACAACTCCTCTCTCTGTTCTCTCCCGTGAACAAAAAAACAAAGAAATGGCTGGACAAAAGCAAGAGCTTCCCGTCTCCGGCGAACCCTTATCCGTCGAGAGTCCGATGACAAACAAGAAGAAGAAGAAGAGCAAGAAGAACAAACAAGCAAAGGAAGATGATCATGAAGTCGAAGTGCCTCAAGAGGTCACGAATGTTGCAGAGGAGAAGGAGTTGAGTAACAAAGAGAAGAAGAAGAAACGTAAGAGAGAGGAGAAAGAGATTGAGAAGAAGAACAAGAAGAAAGAAATCGCCGGAGATGTCCCTGAGAAGAAGCTGGAAGCAGCTGAGGATTCAAACAATGGAGAGAGTGAACAACAGAAGGTTGCTGTGTCTGGGAAAGGTGTGGAAGAAGCAAAGTACACAGCTTTGAAGACGTTTGCTGAATCGAATTTGCCGGAGAATGTCTTAGATTGCTGTAAGACGTTCCAGAAGCCATCTCCGATTCAGTCACATACTTGGCCGTTTTTGTTGGATGGTCGTGATCTTATAGGGATTGCAAAAACTGGGTCAGGTTAGTAATGTTTGTGTTAGTGTGAAAAGATTTTAACTTTGGTTTGAAAAAATTGGAACTTTGAGTTTTTTTTTTTATGTTGTCAAATTTTAGGCAAGACATTGGCGTTTGGGATTCCTGCGATTATGCATATGTTGAATAAGAATAAGAAGATTGGTAAAGGATCAAAAAATGTTAATCCTACTTGTCTTGTTCTCTCGCCTACACGAGAGTTAGCTGTTCAGGTATGTATATGAACTTGTTTGATCATTTTAGTTATAAGAGATGAAAGGAAACTTGTGCTTAGTTTTTGTGTTTGATTTGGCAGATTTCTGATGTTTTGAGTGAAGCTGGAAAACCTTGTGGTTTGGAATCGATTTGTGTGTATGGTGGTAGCTCTAAAAGGCCTCAAATAAGTGCAATTCGATCTGGAGTTGTAAGATTTGTTATTATGGCCTCCTTTAATCAGGACATTCACTTATGCTTCTGGATCAGTCGAGTAATGTTTTTCTTGATTTTATCTGTTAGGATATTGTCATTGGTACGCCTGGTCGTTTGAGAGACTTGATTGAGTCTAATGAGCTTCGTCTCTCGGATGTTTCCTTCGTGGTAAGCAACAGATCATCTTTTAATAATGTTATTTGACTCAGCCTCGTAGGATCATAGTCATTAGATGGTAACAGAAGTTCCTACATGTCAGGTATTGGATGAAGCAGATCGAATGCTTGATATGGGTTTCGAGGAGCCCGTCCGGTTTATATTGAGCAAGACAAATAAAGGCAAGTGGTTTGTCACATTTCACTTAGCATTCTTGTGAGAAACCAAATTTGGTTCCCGTTAATGAAATTCTTCTTCTTTCTAATCTGTCTTACAGTTCGTCAGATGGTTATGTTCAGTGCAACTTGGCCTTTGGATGTTCACAAATTGGCTCAGGAATTCATGGATCCAAACCCAGTCAAGGTATGTTTCCCTTCTCAATTTATCTGTCCTCACCTGCATCTTGATCCATTTTCCCGACGATCATTCAAAATTTCGTTCAGGTAGTCATTGGTTCCGAAGACTTAGCTGCCAACCACGACGTTATGCAAATCATTGAGGTATGTTCTCTCGGATCATCCCTGGAGGAAGTAGCCTTTTGTCCTTTATTTGATACTCTTAACAACAGGTCTTTGGTTTGGTTACAAATGCAGGTCTTGGATGAACATGCTCGTGATCAGCGTCTCCTTGCTTTACTAGACAAATACCATAAATCTCAAAAGTAAATCTGCTACTCAATTTGTCCAACCCCTTCGCAGATCTTTCCTTCTTCACAATACTAACACCAAGCATTTTGTTATTTACAGGAATAGGGTTTTGGTATTTGCATTATACAAGGTGGAAGCTGAACGTCTCGAACGTTTTCTTCAGCAAAGGTTTGATATTTTAACCCAAACTAATTTCCTCAACAAAAGAGAAAAAGATCATTGGTATTTTTGCTCATGAACTGCAATGAGTCTAATATTTGCACAACTATTTAGAGGTTGGAAAGCTGTATCTATACACGGAAACAAAGCACAGACCGAACGTACCAGGTCTTTATCTTTGTTCAAAGAAGGATCCTGCCCGTTGCTGGTATGTAGTCTTTATTATTCCGAAATTTTATGGCTAATAAAAACACCTTGGTTGGTTCTGAAACAGAGCATTGACACTGTTTTGTAAATCACAGGTGGCAACTGATGTAGCAGCAAGAGGGCTCGATATCCCTGACGTGGAAGTTGTGATAAACTACAGTTTCCCTTTAACAACAGAGGATTATGTACACAGAATCGGGAGGACAGGAAGAGCGGGTAAAAAGGGCGTTGCACACACGTTCTTCACGCAGTTGAACAAGGTAATTCTGAAAACACTCTTTTTTTAGATTCTTTAGGCTTTTAGTTGAGAATGGAGAGAGATCATTCTATTATGATTGTATCTTTGTTGCAGGGTCTTGCCGGAGAACTTGTGAATGTTCTCAGGGAAGCAGGACAAGTCGTGCCAGCTGATCTTTTGAAGTTTGGTACTCATGTAAAGAAAAAGGTTTGGTTTCTTCCATTACATTCTTCATTCCCCACACAAAATGCTTCTTCTTCATCATCATATGGAGTGATTGATCTGTGTGTTTTGTTTGGTTGAAAAATTGCAGGAATCAAAGTTGTATGGAGCTCATTTCAGAGAGATTGCAGCTGATGCTCCAAAAGCTAAGAAGATCACATTCGATAATTCTGATGACGAAGACTAAGTTCAATTTGTTTATGATTATCAAAACCTGCCTATGATTTTCGTTTATGTGTCGGTTTGACCCGTATAACATTTAAATTTTGTCCCTACATTTTCATTATATTTGTATCCGTTATTAGTTATATTCTTTTCCTTTGACAAAACAAAAAGTAATGTTTTTCCTAGAAACATTAAATGGATCATTCACTTAAAAAACTTCTTGATTATGAATTTACTGTAAGCTTTTTACAATAGTTTAAAATGGTTTTGTTTAAGATCTTGTCACGAAAGAGTTTTTATGCATGTTCTGGTTCCCATGTTATCATCATGTGGTCGAATTTTTGAGGAACTGTATTGCTATTGTCTCAACATCCATGAATAACCAAAAGATATATTGAAGAAGCATCTTCTCAGGATCAGTTAAAGAATATCATCTTCCCGAGTGATATATTTACCGAATTTTCGTTGCATTAATTTATTAAGTATGTGTATAGTTAACTTTCATTTTTTTAATTTTTTTTTGGTCAAAGTTAACTTTCATTTTAAATCACGTTTTTGAACAAAATTGAATAGAAACATTCAAAATATAAATCCAAAAGTTTGTGTCTCTTTTTTTTAAAACTACACAAAACTATATACTATCCAATCGAGAACCACACCAGATTTCAAAAAGGTCTTGAATTATATGTACTTTGATATAAATTTACGGATGCACATTGTTTTTTTTTGAGTATTAAAAGACCCTAAAAACGTGAAGCAACAAGCTGTAAATTTGAGCTAAACATAATACCTCTTTATTTAAAATGAAAGTCTTGCTGGTACCTCTTTATAATCAATTTACAATGGAGTATCATCAACTCCTAACACACTTGGAAGCACAAAGCAGAAAAGAAAACATGGGTTTTCCCCTGAGAGATAGGAACATAAAGCCACTGTATTATTTGCAAAAGGAAAAACAGAAATAAAAGGGAAAAGGAGACTTAGTCATATGACTTAATTAGTCTTGCTGGTACTTTGAGTTGCACCATCAATCTTCTGCGAGTTGGCCTTTCATCTCGAGGCTCAAATCCTTCAGGTGTAAGACCTCCTCCTTCTTTTCTTGTTGCATTAATAGAACAATAATATTTTATAGATCCATCAGATTGAAAAATCCCTAAGAAATCATCCTTACAATGTATCTTGATATTGTTGGCATAAGCTTGAAGATAGCTTGAGTGCAAGCTATACTAATCCTACCAGTTATGGAATTAGGATTAGTTATATTTAGGAGTTATCTAAATATGTTAGTTTATCGGTTTAGAATAGGAAAATTCCTATTGGTGTAGAATTGGAAAGTTGTCAATTCTAGGGTTGACCAATTGTTATAAATACCAAGAGGGCGTGTCATGAAGACTTGTGCGCCTTAGAGTATTCTCGAGAGATGCACACAAGGTGTGTGGCGTCGCCCCACTAGTGTTCGATATCATATACAATTATGATTGTAATTGTAAATTTGTTCTAGTGGATTGGTTCTGGACTTGGTCCCGGAGACGTAGGAAATCCGATTTACTTAATGATTTAACAAACTCTTTGTGTTGTTTACTTAATGCGTTCTTTATTTGGTATTAGAGCAGGAAACCGATTTGAGTCTATAGTCTCTAATAGGTTAGATCCTGGATGTGTGAACATAGAAGCAAATGAGGATGAGGACGTGTGTTAAGTGTTTGTGGAATTGAAGAAACATAATAAAAAAAAAAGGTGATTTAGAGTTCAGACATCAGAGTATCTTAAGAGGAAAAAAAAAAAAAGATTGGTGATGATTTCGTTGGAAGAAACAGGCTAGCCATCGAAGAAGAGAGTAGAGATTCATTCTTGTTCCGGGGTCTGATTATGGATGTGTGGCTAGTAGGAAAAGAAGAAGTGTTGAGTAGAGTTTGCCGGGAATCGCAAGGTCGTCACACGAAATTTTGTGTTTCTCTTGCCTTCGGAAAAAAAAAAATTGGAAAAGAAAAGAGCGTTTTTCTCGTCATTGGTCTGTTTGGGATTTCAATTTAAAACATACTTTGAAAAAGAAAAAAAAAGCTCACCGTGAGAAGAAGAATTGAAACAGTATTTTTGGAGTCTCTAAGTGCAACAGAGGGGTTTAGTAGTTCTTTGTGGGAAGGTGATAAGCTCGTTTGGTTGCACACATGTGAATTTGGTTGCGAAGATCAGACAGAGAAAATGAGAAATCTTCTGGCGATCTCGGTGTGTTATCTAGTGATCAGCAGAGAGGAACATCGACAAAGATGTCACATGAATGTAGAAATACAGTTTCTGGATGTGCTCGGTTTTAGATTGAGAAAAGCTCCAGTTTCTCTGTCTCCCAAATTGGATTGCGAAGAGAAGTCACAGGAAATTGGAGTTGTTGATCGATTTTCTACTTTGTGTCTGGCTACCTTCTGTTGGTGAAAAAGAAACACGTTTGAGAGTTTAAAAAATAATCAAGTATTTTGGGTAGTGATGAGCTTTCAGTTACAAGAGAGGGATGATGACAAAGATGTTGTGGTGATGGATACTCACTGGATTTTTCCTACGCCGGTGAAAAGAGTTTTTTTTTTTTTTGTTCTCGGAACTGTATTAGAAGTCGACTCAAGATCAGAGAAGGAGGGTCTTGTTTGTGTTTATGTCATCATGACAGAAAAAAGTACTTCCGTTGCATATTGGTGTTTGGTTTCTTCATAGAAAATGTCGGACGAGGCGCAAAGAATTGTCAAAGAATTGGTGAAGAGACTGATAAGATTTGAAATACTCTCTCCAACAAATACGATACTCAATTAAGATAGATCTATGAACTACAAAGGTTGTAATCCACAAATCGGAAACCGTAAACGTTAACCCAAGAGTATGAAAGAACGGATTACAAACAGATCAACATTGATCTCTTCCAGCACATCACTAGGCTAAAATCAACTCACAAATGACATAAGAGAGAAATGAGAACAGACTCTCATATTTATTCGAATTCAAAAGCGTAACTGCAAACACTCCTTTTCACTCCAAGTCTTCCGTTTGACCATTCTCCGCTTCCATGTCATCACTCGCAACGGCTAAATCTTGCTGAGCTGGCTCCTTCCTCTGTTTCTTCCTGAAATACGACTGATGAATCGTATCAATACTTTCCCCCCGGAGAACGAGCTTGTCCTCAANATTTGTTCTAGTGGATTGGTTCTGGACTTGGTCCCGGAGACGTAGGAAATCCGATTTACTTAATGATTTAACAAACTCTTTGTGTTGTTTACTTAATGCGTTCTTTATTTGGTATTAGAGCAGGAAACCGATTTGAGTCTATAGTCTCTAATAGGTTAGATCCTGGATGTGTGAACATAGAAGCAAATGAGGATGAGGACGTGTGTTAAGTGTTTGTGGAATTGAAGAAACATAATAAAAAAAAAAGGTGATTTAGAGTTCAGACATCAGAGTATCTTAAGAGGAAAAAAAAAAAAAGATTGGTGATGATTTCGTTGGAAGAAACAGGCTAGCCATCGAAGAAGAGAGTAGAGATTCATTCTTGTTCCGGGGTCTGATTATGGATGTGTGGCTAGTAGGAAAAGAAGAAGTGTTGAGTAGAGTTTGCCGGGAATCGCAAGGTCGTCACACGAAATTTTGTGTTTCTCTTGCCTTCGGAAAAAAAAAAATTGGAAAAGAAAAGAGCGTTTTTCTCGTCATTGGTCTGTTTGGGATTTCAATTTAAAACATACTTTGAAAAAGAAAAAAAAAGCTCACCGTGAGAAGAAGAATTGAAACAGTATTTTTGGAGTCTCTAAGTGCAACAGAGGGGTTTAGTAGTTCTTTGTGGGAAGGTGATAAGCTCGTTTGGTTGCACACATGTGAATTTGGTTGCGAAGATCAGACAGAGAAAATGAGAAATCTTCTGGCGATCTCGGTGTGTTATCTAGTGATCAGCAGAGAGGAACATCGACAAAGATGTCACATGAATGTAGAAATACAGTTTCTGGATGTGCTCGGTTTTAGATTGAGAAAAGCTCCAGTTTCTCTGTCTCCCAAATTGGATTGCGAAGAGAAGTCACAGGAAATTGGAGTTGTTGATCGATTTTCTACTTTGTGTCTGGCTACCTTCTGTTGGTGAAAAAGAAACACGTTTGAGAGTTTAAAAAATAATCAAGTATTTTGGGTAGTGATGAGCTTTCAGTTACAAGAGAGGGATGATGACAAAGATGTTGTGGTGATGGATACTCACTGGATTTTTCCTACGCCGGTGAAAAGAGTTTTTTTTTTTTTTGTTCTCGGAACTGTATTAGAAGTCGACTCAAGATCAGAGAAGGAGGGTCTTGTTTGTGTTTATGTCATCATGACAGAAAAAAGTACTTCCGTTGCATATTGGTGTTTGGTTTCTTCATAGAAAATGTCGGACGAGGCGCAAAGAATTGTCAAAGAATTGGTGAAGAGACTGATAAGATTTGAAATACTCTCTCCAACAAATACGATACTCAATTAAGATAGATCTATGAACTACAAAGGTTGTAATCCACAAATCGGAAACCGTAAACGTTAACCCAAGAGTATGAAAGAACGGATTACAAACAGATCAACATTGATCTCTTCCAGCACATCACTAGGCTAAAATCAACTCACAAATGACATAAGAGAGAAATGAGAACAGACTCTCATATTTATTCGAATTCAAAAGCGTAACTGCAAACACTCCTTTTCACTCCAAGTCTTCCGTTTGACCATTCTCCGCTTCCATGTCATCACTCGCAACGGCTAAATCTTGCTGAGCTGGCTCCTTCCTCTGTTTCTTCCTGAAATACGACTGATGAATCGTATCAATACTTTCCCCCCGGAGAACGAGCTTGTCCTCAAGCTTGAAAGAAGGATATAGCTGAACGAAGTCCTTAGACAACATCCAAGTGTTCGCCGAAGCATCACGACCCTGCCACTGAATCAAAAACTCCCTTCGACCCACGTCATCAAACCTGACCTCCACAATAGACTCTGGAAACAATAACTCTTCTTCAACGAGCTCAGGTGGAGCAGAAAACTGAACCTGATGATGATCGCCAACCACTGCTTTCAATTGAGAGACATGAAAGACATCATGGATCTTCGAACCATCAGGCAGCTTCAAACGATACGCCACAGCTCCCACACGTTCCACCACTCTAAAAGGACCAAAGTATTTAGCTGCCAGCTTATGATGTGTACGACGAACCACAGACATCTGTCGATAAGGTTGCAGCTTCAAATAAACCCAATCTCCCACGGAAAAAATCACCTCTCTACGCTTCTTATCTGCATTACGTTTCACAATTTCCTGTGCTCGTTGTAAGTTGTGTTGAATCCGAGACAGGATCAAGTCTCTCTCCCTCAGTTGCACTTCTAATTCCCAACTCTCCGTGGAACCCGGTTCAAAACGAAGTATCTGAGGAGGATCACGACCATATACCACCTTGAAAGGAGACGTCTTCATCGCTGAATGAAACGACGTGTTATAAGAGAATTCCGCCCAAGCTAAGTAACGTTGCCACGTACGAGGATGACTAGAAGCAAAACACCTCAAATAAGTCTCCAAACACCGATTCAAAACCTCTGTTTGACCATCGGTTTGAGAGTGATAAGCCGTGCTAAACTTCAATTTAGTACCAGAGAGACGAAACAAATCCCTCCAAACTTCTCCCAAGAATGTTCTATCTCTATCAGAAACAATTGATCTCGGATAACCATGGAGACGAACTATCTCTTCAACGAACTTGTTAGCAACATCCAACGCCTTGAAAGGATGTTTAAGCCCCAGGAAATGAGCTGCTTTACTCAACCGATCCACCACGACCAAAATAACATTCACACCACCCGATGTTGGTAATCCCTCAATGAAGTCCAAAGATATATCCTCCCAAACCGCAGTAGGAATAGGCAGGGGTTGAAGCATACCAGCTGGAGATAATGTCGAATACTTGTGAGTTTGAAAAATGGAACAAGCCGCAACATATTTCTGGACATCCTTCTGCATACCATCCCACTGAAAAGTCTCCTGCACTCTCTTAAGAGTCTTCAACACACCCGCATGACCACCAATACTGCTATCATGATACTCATGAAGAATGACAGGAATCAAACTTGAAGTTTTTGGAATCATCAAACGCCTTTTGTACCATAAACGACCATCCACCACATGAAAATGAGTGCCTAACAGCGTACCAGAACGAAATTGAGACAACGTATTTTGGATCGTTGGATCCGTATCAATTTCCTGATAGAGGTCCTGAAGTTGAATCACCGAGGGAACTGTCATAGCTAACAACAAGGCTGAAACAGAGTGAGGAATACGAGACAAACCATCTGCAGCCTTGTTCTCCACACCTGGTTTGTAGACAGTATCCAAATCAAAGCCTAAAAGTTTTGTCAACCATTTTTGATACTCCAAGTTCACCTCTTTTTGCTCAAGCAAAAACTTCAAACTCCGTTGATCAGTGTGCACTTCACATTTATTCCCCATGAGATAATGTTTCCACTTAAGTACTGCCATAACAACCGCCATTAACTCCCGCTCATAAGCTGGCTTGAGCTGCTCCCGAGCTGTCAAACCATGGCTAAAGTACGCCAAAGACGTTTGTCTTGAAGTAATACCGCTCCAACACCAGTTCCAGAGGCATCCGTCTCCAACACAAACTTCTTATCAAAATCAGGCAAACCAAGAACCGGTGCAGAAACCATTGCTTGTTTCAACGCCTCAAATGCGAGTTGAGCCTGTTTTGACCACACAAACTGGTCCTTCTTCAACAATTCAGTCAATGGCTTCGCAATAGTGCCATAACCTCTAACAAACTTTCGATAATAACCAGTCAACCCTAAGAACCCTCACAACTGTTTAATATTACCCGGAGTTGGCCACTGCATCATGGACTCTGTTTTAGCCGCATCAGTCGCCACGCCATCCGCGGAAATGATGTGGCCAAGATATTCAACCTGAGCTTCCCCGAAGGAACATTTCTTCGCGTTAGCAAACAACTGATCATCCTTTAACACCTGCAAGACCACCGTTAGATGCTCAACATGTAACTGCATGCTGGTACTATACACCAATATATCATCAAAGAACACCAAAACAAACTTCCGCAGCAAGGGCTTAAACACTTTATTCATCAGAGCCTGGAACGTAGCAGGCGCATTGGTGAGGCCAAAAGGCATCACAAGAAACTCGTAATGACCCTCCAATGTTTGAAATGCAGTCTTCTTAATGTCCTCTTCACACATTCGAATTTGATGGTAGCCAGAATGAAGATCAATTTTTGAAAATATCACCGCTCCATGAAGCTCATCAAGAAGCTGATCAATAACAGGAATAGGATACTTATCCGGTACTGTAGCCCGATTCAAAGCTCTGTAATCAACACAGAACCTCCAAGAAGAATCCTTCTTTTTAACCAATAAGACCGGACTTGAAAACGGACTACTACTCGGACGGATGATGCCCGCAACTAGCATATCATCTACCATTTCTCCATAATTTCCTTGGTAGCATGGGGATAACGGTAAGGGCGAACCGTAATAGATTGAACCCCTTGTTTAAGAACAATGGCATGTTCTTGACCTCTCAACGGAGGTAACCCTGTTGGTAAAGCAAACACCGGAGCAAACTTCTCCAATACTTGGGTAATCACCACTGGTATATTAGTCTCCGTTGAAGAAAACTGTACCGGCGGCAATGCCTTCAGCTCTCGCTCCAACGATCTTTGAGAGGTTGGCACAGCAAAGGATTTCAGTAATAAGGGAGGAGCATGTAGAGACGTGTCACCAACAAACTTCACAGTCTTCCCATTGTATTCACAAACCCATTCTTGCTTCTTCCAGTCTACCATACACGGTCCCAACATCTCCAACCATTGAATTCCCAAAATGATATCTACACCCCCTAGCTCCAATGCCACAAAATCAGTCAGAAACGTAGTTCCTAATATTTGAAAGTGAACCTGTCTGCACGTGCCAGTTCCATGAACAGAAGCACCATTTCCCAACAACACCTCCAAGTTGTCATCTCTCGAGATTTTCAGACGCAGCTTAGTAGCCACTGTTGGCGTAATAAAATTGTGAGATGCTCCGGAATCAATCATGATCACCACTCTAGATTTACCAATCCAACCAACCAACTTAATAGTTTTAGGAGAGTGACGACCAATGAAAGAATTAAGAGACAAACAACACAGAGCCGGATCCTGGCCCAACTGCACAACTTCTCCACCTACTAACTCCTCATCCAACACTTCCAACTCGAATCCCTCCACTACAGTCAGAATTTGTAATTCCTTAAGAGGACACACATGTCCACGACTATACTTCCCTTTACATTTAAAACAAATTCCCTTACTTCTCATAGCATCAAGTTCTTCTGCAGTGTGCCGCTGTCGAGGTTGTATAGTAGGCTGCTGATTATTTGGCAGTGCCACAGCTTGACCAGCACCACCACCACCATTCTGTAACAGCAACGGACGTGGTTGCGTGTAAGTCACCACCGGTTTAGAGGTAAACGGTTTATGTGTGACAACTGATTTGGTTGTTTTGTCACTTAACAGTTGACAGAACAAACTAGTCTCCATCCTTAACACCGCAGCTTTTTGATTATCTAACCCTACTGGTTCCTTCATCTTCATAACTTCCTTCATCTCTGGCTTCAATCCATTATAAAAGATCTGTTCCAAGTGAGAATCATCCAAACCAAGAACTTGTGCTGATAGATCTTCAAACTCCATAACATACGCAGACACAGTTCCTGTTTGTTTGATCGCAAACAAGCGATTCCCCGGAGTTTCCTCCCTAGCAACTCCAAAACGCAAGAACAACCGCCGTCGAAACTCTTCCCACGAACGAAACTCACGACGCGTCATCTCCCAATTAAACCATTTCAATACGTCTCCTTCTAAGCTCAGAGCAACCAGATCTAGTTTATCCAAATCCGAATATCGACCCACACGGAAGAACCGTTCTACTTTAGATAACCACTCATAAGCATTCGAACCATCAAACACAGGCATCTCAATCTTACGAAGCAAACTCGAACGATCTCTAAGGGTAATGGATCCTGAATCTCGCGAACATAAGAATCTGAGGAATACGGTACCTGAGGAGCTTGATGAGACGATTCAGCTTGTATCGGCCGTTTCCCAAGCTGATTCGAGAGTTGCGATAAGGTCTGTTTCATCTCCAAAAGCGTCGATTCCATCGAGTCAAATTTCTCTCGATGTTCTGAGATTGTGTGTACCACTCGCGTATAGCCACCGCATAAGAACTTAAGAGCTGCTCGATCGGGATTCTCCTGATACTCCGAACTAGTAAACATCTCCGATTCATCATATTCATCCATCGTCGCCGCGTTGAAGCTTCAATCGCAGTTACCCCGCGCCAATGATAAGATTTGAAATACTCTCTCCAACAAATACGATACTCAATTAAGATAGATCTATGAACTACAAAGGTTGTAATCCACAAATCGGAAACCGTAAACGTTAACCCAAGAGTATGAGAGAACGGATTACAAACAGATCAACATTGATCTCTTCCAGCACATCGCTAGGCTAAAATCAACTCACAAATGACATAAGAGAGAAATGAGAACAGACTCTCATATTTATTCGAATTCAAAAGCGTAACTGCAAACACTCCTTTTCACTCCAAGTCTTCCGTTTGACCATTCTCCGCTTCCACGTCATCACTCGCAACGGCTAAATCTTGCTGTGCTGGCTCCTTCCTCTGTTTCTTCCTGAAATACGACTGATGAATCGTATCAGAGACATCCCCAAAGAATGCAGAAGCAATGACTGAAGTTACATCTGGTTCTATTGTAGGGTAAGAAGCTTTGAGGCAGAGACAAGTAGAAGGTTTATAGTGATTACTGTGAGCTTCATTGGTTACCTCTAAAGTGTGTTTTCAGAGAAGAATGGCCAGGAGAGTAGAAATATCTGCTGCGGTTATCGTGAAGTTAATTTTCGGTTGCTAGGGACTGTTTTCTGTAGAAGATGATAACTGATAATCTTTATTCACAATAGAGAACACATATTTATACATGGTGTTTGATAGGATCGTATCTCAAGGATACCTGGAGATAACGACTAGTACAAATGATAACAACAACAGAGAGATAAAGTCTAGCAATGCTAAAAACTAGCGATAAGGTTTATCTACTCAATTACACCCCCTCAAGATGGACGCCGGCGACAGAGTCTAATCTTGTCGGAGAGTTCTAGAAACCTGGATCGAGGCAAAGGTTTTGTAAGAGCATCGGCCAGCTGGTCAGCGGAGCAAATGTGAGCAACTCGGAGAGTCTTGCCTTGAACCTGTTCACGAACAAAATGATAGTCCAAGGCGAGATGCTTCATGCGTGAGTGAAACACTGGATTTGCGGAGAGATAAGTTGCGCCCACATTGTCACAGTAGAGTATGGGTACATCAGTGGACTTCAGACCGAGCTCAGTCATGAGAGAGGTAAGCCACTTGACCTCAGAAGCAGCTGCAGTGAGAGCCCGATACTCTGCCTCCGTGGAAGACCGTGCGACACCAGTTTGCTTCTTGGAGGACCAGGAGATCGGTTGACGTCCCAAATATGCAATGTAGGCGCCTGTGGAGGTGTAGTCATCACGATTCCCAGCCCAGTCGGCATCAGAGTAGGCACGAAGATTGAATGGAGACTGAGCAGAGAAGAAAATTCCCACATTTGCTGTCCCTGCAAGATAACGCAGCACGCGTTTCACAGCCTCCCAATGTAGCGTGCGTGGTTGATGCATATACTGGGATAACCGGTTCACAGCAAAAGCAATATCAGGACGAGTTAGACCAAGATACTGAAGACTGCCTACTGTGGCACGGTAAGTAGTAGGGTTCGGAAGAAGGTCACCAGAGGTGAGAGCAAGAGAAGCCGAAGCAGAGTCAGAGGGATTAGTGTTTGTGGAAATAGATTGTGTTTGAGCTAATAAACGAGAGAAAGGAAAGACTGATTCAACAAATGTTATGTTACGTGACGGGAGATGTAGAGACGAGAAGTGTCGACATCAAGACAGAGGTAGGCGCTTTGAGTGAGAGAGTACCCCATAAATACGCACGGCTTGGATCGCGGAGTGAACTTGTTTGGACCATATGGCCTTATCCACGGATAGCAAAGACATCCAAATGTGCGAAGCTTTGTGTAGTTTGGCATTTCGTTGAACAGAAGCTGATACGGAGTGTTGTCTGCCAAGTTCGGAGTAGTGAGACGGTTTATTAAATATACCGCCGCTGCAAATGAGTATGTCCAGTAGGATTGCGGAATTTGAGCATGAGTGAGGAGGGAGAGACCCGTTACAACGATGTGGCGGTGTTTTCTTTCGGCCATACCATTGTGTTCGGGTGTGTGCGGAGGGCTGGTGAGATGTGAGATACCGTGGGTTGCAAGAAACTGACGTAAGGCAAGGTACTCTCCACCATTGTCCGAGAATAAGGAGATGATTTTGGTGTTGAACCTGTTTTCGACAAGGGATTTGAAAATTGGAAAAAATTGTGGGGACTTGGGACTTTGTTTTGAGAGGATAAAGCCATGTATAGCGAGTGAAATGATCAACAAATATGACATAATATTTGTAACCATCAACCGACATGACTGGAGATGTCCAGACATCAGAAAATAGAATCTGTAATGGGCGAGTAGAGGTAAGAGTTGAATTAGAGAACGGAAGCTTATGAGTTTTATTGATGGAACATGAGTTGCAAAATGAAAAAGAAGATACAGGGGAAGAACTAGGTAAAGAAAATTTTGAAATCATGGTACGAAGTGTTTGAATGTTGGGATGTCCTAAGCGAGAATGCCAGTCTGAGGGAGAAGACTTTATTGCAGAGAAAGCTGAAACAAAAGGCTTGGAAGAGGAAAGTGGCCACTCATACACTCCATCATTGGCCTTGCCGTTGAGAAGTGTTGTCCCCGTGTGAAGGTCCTTCACCTGAAAATCATAGGGACAAAGTTGAACCATAACGTTATTTGCTCTGCATAACTTGTTAACCAAAATGAGATTCTTCCTCATTGCAGGAACACATAAAACATTCTTCAATTGAATAGGTTTGAGATGTGAGGGAAAAGAAACAGAACCGGTATGAGTAATGGGCAAGCCTGCACCATTACCAACCATCACGGTGTCGTTGCCAGTGTATGGTGTTTGGAGAGAGAGGTTGCTGAGGTCACTGGCAATGTGATGAGACGCAGCACTATCAAGAAGCCAAGGAGTGAGATCCGGTTGGGAGCCACTTGTGGTGTGATGAGCTTGAGGACGCCATTGGGGAGCATGGAGAGGGAGGTGAGGTGCAGAGGAAGGAGCAGACCCTCAGAAAGAGTTGAACTGCGGAGACGGGTAAGAGAACTGTGGTGAGGATTGATGATACGGTGAGGACTGATGATACTGTGAGGGCTGTTGATATTGGGGACATCGTTTGGCACCATGACCCTGAACACCACAGAGTTGACACCGGCCAAGGTAAGGACGCGAGGGACGAAAACCACCACGAGAGGATTGAGAACCACCACGGTACGATTGACGAGAGAGATGAGTTGTGTTTGCAGTTGTAGGAACAGAGATGTTGTCGCCTGCAGTTTTCAGGGCATTCTCTCGCACAATGAGTTTTTCATGGAGTTCTTCCAGAGAGATAGGTGTGTCGCGTCCTTGAACCAGTTCCACAACAGCTCTATAGTCTTCATTCAGGCCGCTAGTGATGTAGTCAAGAACATCTTCATGTGGCAAAGGTTCACCAAGCAGTGCAAGTTGATCAGTTTTCTCGATGATACCTCGCATATACTCATTCACTGACTTGTTCCCTTTGACACTGTCCTTGAGCTGGTCTCGGATCTGACGGATGCGGCATAGGTGTTGGAAAGGATTTCCCAGATGTTACGAGTAGTTGTGGCCCGAGCAACAATGGCTTGTACAGGGAGAGAGAGAGATCCAAGCACGGCACTAAACAGAAGCTTGTCTTGACGCTTCCAGGCAGCAAAGTTGGGATTGAGCTGATCTGCACCTGTAGCAGTGGTGATTCGTTCGGATGGTGTGTTGTCTTCAGCGGAGATAAAACAGTGAAGCTCATGTGCTTCAAGTAAGGAGCGGATCTGAAGGCGCCAGGTGAGAAAGTTGTTAGGCGTGAGTTTAGTGATATTGCTCATATTGAGAGAAATCAATGTTTTGTGAGGTTCAGCAGTGTTAAAAACAGGAGCTGATTCAGAGGAGGTAGAGGAGGCGTCGGAGGACATGACAAAGAGGAGAAAGGAGAGAAGAGAAAGTAATAAAAGAGAAGAACAGAGGATTGGTTTGAGAAGAGAAAAAAAGTTAGATTTGGATCAGTTGCTCTGATACCATGTAGAAGATGATAACTGATAATCTTTATTCACAATAGAGAACACATATTTATACATGGTGTTTGATAGGATCGTATCTCAAAGATACCTGGAGATAACGACTAGTACAAATGATAACAACAACAGAGAGATAAAGTCTAGCAACGCTAAAAACTAGCGATAAGGTTTATCTACTCTAATATTTTCTTGGCTGGAGTTTGTTACTATAGTGTGAAATTTCAATCAAAATAGAGCTTGGCGCTACAATGTGAACTTGAAATTTTGTGGAGATGATCTCAAAGGGCGCTTTCAGTTGTTCTTGGAATTAGAGGCAAGAAAGAGATGAGATATTATTTTTCTGATTTAAAAAGTTGCGAGTGTTGTAAGCTTAAACGAAATCAGTGTGTGATGAGGCTGCAAAGAAGAGAAGATGGGTTTTTGGTTCGACTAAGCTGTGGATCAAAACATAGCCTGAAGAGCAAGTCTAAAGTCTTAGAGCATTCAAAAGCCTTTGTCTTCTGTTTGATCCTGTTATCGATATTGAAAAAAAAGGATGAAGCAAACAATTGATTTTGTGGGCCATGTTGTTGAGATTCCATTTGTTTGAGCATTTTGTGATCAATAAAAATTGGTGGGGACGTTGGTCAAGTTATTACAAGTCTCGTTGAAATTGTCAAAGATGATGGGAAGGAATTAATGACGAGACATGAGAGAATTGGAGGTTGGTCGAGTTAACAAAAGGAAAAAAATAGGCATTAGATTTGAGAAAGGAAAGTTTGATTTCATCATGGGATATATGCGTTGAATATTGTATCGACGATCATCAAGATTGATTGAGGTGGAGCAACTTGTCATTAATTATACTATCTGGTTTAATGATGTTTATGTCATGTCACCTCATGAGGGAGAGTGTTAACTCAAAGAGATACTTCGTGCTTGATTGAAACGATGCAGAGAGAAATCCATAAACAGAGTATACTAGTCAAGTGAAACGGGTTGATACTTTGTATTTGATTTCCTTTGGTTACAGATGTCGGTTTTTAAGTCTGAAAGGTGTTCTGAAAACTTGAGAGCCAGATCGTTCAAACGATATAAAGATCGTCTTCTGATTCCTTGTGGTTTAGTGGGAAATTGCTCTCAAAGTTGGATTGCTTGCAGGTTATATCGTTCCGGATCTGTTCTGGGAAAGTGGCCGTAACTTTCAAACCGTGAATGCAAATCGTGATCTGTTTTTTCCTGTGTCTTCATAAGACTGTTGATGATATACCCACAAATTTTCTGGTTTGGTTTGCTTCTCCACTGTGCTCTGCATCAAACGTGATGAAAATGGCAGAATTTTAGTTGTCTTAAGACAAGAAGTTGTGGAGAAATATATTGGCTAGATTGGAGAGCATAATTTCAGAAGAGAAGATAATCTTGTCTGTCTTGTAAACAGCTATGTGTGATTTACAAAGTTCATAAAGAGGATTGTGTGGTTGAACTGTTGAAGAGATTAAAAGAGATTACAGAGGAAATATAGAGCTGTTGAGAAAAAAAAAAAGAAACCTTCACGAGATGATCTGCATCATCAAGGTTGAAGTATTTGATCTTTGTTTTGGATGAAAAGAAGAAGAGGTTCTTCTCAGTGATTATCATAAGTTTAGTTATAAGCTTTCAAAGGAAATTTGCAAGGAGATATCAAGCTTATTTGAAAAGAAAAATCGTGTGAAGACATTATCTTATATGAGAAGCTGATTGGATCATTCTAAGATGTGTCCACTGCAGTCACAAAGACTAGAAAGACTAAGGTAAAGTCTCTATCGGTTATGTTTTTTTGGAATGATCCTGATGCTTGTGGGTATTAAAGATGGTTAAGAAGTTAAATCTTGCTTAACTTAAGCAAAAGAATGAAGGCATGAAGATAGTGTTTGTTGGTTGGTTTGTTATTTATTCAAGCCTCTTCAGTCTGTGTCGCGCACAGTTTTTTCTGAAGTTTTCAGGTGTTAACTGTTTTTGGTGAAGACATCAAAAGGGGGATCAATCACCGAAATAAGATGAGTTTTTGCAGAGATATAAGAGAATGTGTTTAGAATGGGGAAGTGGAAGTCGAGCATGTACGCGGGAATGAGTAAAAGGCGGATATCTTGACTAAAGTGCTCGTAAGAAACAACTATAAAGAAATGAGGGATTTCATTGGCATGAGAGATTTGAAAGAAAAGGAGTTCAAGCTTAAGAGGGAGAATGTTGGCATAAGCTTGAAGATAGCTTGAGTGCAAGCTATACTAATCCTACCAGTTATGGAATTAGGATTAGTTATATTTAGGAGTTATCTAAATATGTTAGTTTATCGGTTTAGAATAGGAAAATTCCTATTGGTGTAGAATTGGAAAGTTGTCAATTCTAGGGTTGACCAATTGTTATAAATACCAAGAGGGCGTGTCATGAAGACTTGTGCGCCTTAGAGTATTCTCGAGAGATGCACACAAGGTGTGTGGCGTCGCCCCACTAGTGTTCGATATCATATACAATTATGATTGTAATTGTAAATTTGTTCTAGTGGATTGGTTCTGGACTTGGTCCCGGAGACGTAGGAAATCCGAACCCCGTTAACAAACTCTTTGTGTTGTTTACTTTATGCGTTTTTTAGATATAATTTACACATATATTTATATTAATATCTATTTTATCCCAATGTGTACGAATTCTAGAATCTGCAACACCAGAATACTTGCCAAGTTTATCATTAAGATAAAGAATTTGAGCCGGATTGGTGTACTTAAGCCGATATCCGTTGAAATCTTCTGGATCCTGTATGTTAATCTCAGAATATTCATCAGTAGTACTGATATACTCATTAATAACCTTAGTCTTTGAATCAGCAAGAGAATACCCGTTACCACCACCATCACGCGCCATGTATACTTGTCCACGCTTCCTAGAACCATTATGAGCTTGTTTTAGATAAGGAGGCATATTATATACTGTACTATATAGAAGTATTTCAAAATATTTTGGTGTGAGAAATAATGAAGGACACCTTCTTCTTAAATAGATTTCTCATTGTGATCTCCACGGCTAAGATCATTCGACACTCATTCAAATCCAACAGATAAAATCTAGGGACATCTGCTGAACATGGAGGTAGTATTATCTAAGACGCATTTACAGCTAACATTTAAGTATTTCATTACAATAGAATGCTTACATTATAAAATGATATAATACACAATTAATTCAATAATCTACCTAAATGTTCAACACATCTAATCTTCATTTCATTTTAGTACAAATTCAAAAAGAAAGAAAAAAAACAGAAATTATCCGATTACAATCGATTACTTTTAACGATTACAACAAACACATTCCAACTGACTGTCCGATCCCTTACTAGTATCCAAAATATTTAACTCAGTCGTTATCTTTACGGAGCATTAAGCATGATACACTCCATATGTTATTTGCACTCTTTAAACAACCGTTTTAACCCTTGTTTTCCTCTTAAAACCATCTCTTGACTTTATTTTTTTATATTAAGAATGACCAAAATAAGAACGATCACTTGACTCTGATTATATTTGCTTACAAATAATTGGGTTATCACTTATCAATCACAGGCCATCTATAGTCGTTTCACCATTTAATATATATTTGCAATAATGTACAATATTTCCTTAAACAGTATTGGCTAATAGTTATGGTTTTGAATTGATCGATACCCATTTTTTTGGACAAACATAATAAAGCCAGAAAATATCGTTGATATTGTAAAGCGTTGACCAGAAATGGCATGTGCTTGATGATGTAACCAAATAAGTCAATTTAAAGTTTACATCCTTTAATTACAAAGAAGAATTTAGTATTGTCAAAAAAAAAAAAAAAAAAAAAAAAAATTT
>NC_025701.1:18132060-18147832 GCF_000633955.1 Camelina sativa
AAAAAAAAAAAAAAAAAAAAAAAGAAGAATTTAGTAAAAAAGATTGATATTTTCATGTCCATGCGATATGGTTTTAGATATTGTTTTTGGAAATTGGATAGTCTTTGAAAAATAAAATGAGTATAGCGCTATTTGGGAATCTAATTGGGTAGTCTTTAAAAAATATACAATAAAATTGTCGCTGATATTACACTAGAGGCATCTCTGATTTTATACGACCAATGAGTGATTAACCAGCAACCGAAACGTGATATATAGATGCCACAGGAACGTGGCGTTGATCATCGCACAATAATAAAGTTCGTGTAACAACTAAAAGAAGACATGGCCTACATAAAACAATTTTGATTTTTGAATAAAACTTTGTGTAAAGGCTCGTATTAGTATTTATAAACTGGGTCATTCTTAAATACTAGTTTTTTTTTTCATTGACGGAGTAATAAAAATAATTTGTAAACATTCTAATTCTAATTTAAAATACTTTCCAAGTTTGGTCATTCTTAATAAAAGTAATTTGTGAGCTGGATCTTTCTGTATGATATTTTTGTAAGTTGGATCATTTTTAACAAACATAATTTATATGTTGACTCTAATAGCGGGTAAGACAATGCCGTCTTGCTTAGAAGTCATGTTGGGCACGAGGTAGATACTAGATTGCACCAATTTACAATATCATTGACAATTTTTTTTTTTTTTAACATACAAAAAGATAACCTCCACCAGTTGCTCCCAATTTTTTGCTTATGTGTGGGAAAAGTGGAGGCTGGAGAGTGGCGTTGGCGAATGTGTTTCCATCTACGATTCTTGAAAAACAATACTCCTTCTGTCTCATAAATATTGATGTTTTGGAATATATTTCTGTCCCACAAAGATTGATGTTTTGTAAACTTCAAGAAGTAATCATTGAAAATATTTAAAATTTTAAATTGTTATTGGTTTAAAATTAAATTATATCTCTTTAGTCAAAGAAAAAAATATATTTAAACTCAGTAATCATTGTTTTCTTAAAATGTGTAAAAGGTTATAAACATCAATTTTTAGAGACAGAGGGAGTAGAAATTAGTGTTAGTGTATGTATGGCTGCATACTCTTACCATATTAGAGCTAGAGTAAGAGCATTGTCTGCCTAGCCATAGGGATTAATTAATTGCCCAATCCAACTTGATATGTTGTCGGAGTTTGGTGCACTATCCCCGCTAGTAAATTGGTTCACGAACCAGATTGGAAAGATTCGAGTCACTCGGGTACTGCTGCATACTTGATATGCTCAAATTAACCCTAGAGCTACTCTCTCTAATTAAGAGGTCAATGCAGTACTTAGGGATCAAATTCCACAAAGATTCAAGACTACACAATTAATTATAGAGTTTTTCAATTATGCTAAACAAATTAAATTGAATTAAAATAAACAATGCAAAATATTAAATAAAAGCTGTTGTAAATTCAGAAGATCAAAAAGCTAGGCCTAGGGAATTTTTCAGGAAATTATGAAATATTAAATCAATCAATTAATTAGGATTCAATCAATTAAGAACAGATCTAGAACTCTAAACACTTTTGTAAATTAAATCAGTTCTCACTGCAAATAATATCTAAATTTAAAACCAGAAAATCCAAATCTCTTTGTAAAATTCTAGGTTAAAAATCAGCAATAAAATCAGGTTTAGATTGTTCACAAAATTATTAAATCAAATCTCTTTGCAAGAAATAATTTTGCTCATCAAAAGGTTTTATCAGGAAAATCAATTATATTCTCATATCAATTTATTTTCCTAAAGTATTAATTCTAGATGGCCAATCAAGGATTAATATGAAGAACAACCTAAGATGAAGATCTAGATAGATAATGAATCCTAAATAATCAGATCTAATAATTCATAAAATCCCTGTGAAAAACCCTAAACCTAACAAGCAAACTACTCAGACATAATCAATGGAGAACAAGACATGATTCTGAATAATAAGCAATAGAGATTAAAAGAATAAGAAGGAGTTCAAGAAATTCTTCTCTCAAAGCAGTTCAGATCTCTCTCCCAAAAGCTCTCAAAATCTCTCAGGGTTGCAGGAAAAAGAAAACTTGATAGAATAAAACTTAAGGGTTTGCAAAAACCTAAAAAACTATATATATATGTCCTAAAACACGTCAGGGACTCATGTTGGAAATATGAAAAACTTTAGGGCAGAATTGTAAAACTTCCAATTTTGTGATTCTTCATCGTCTGAAGAGGGTGTCGATCGATGCTCCAAAGCTGGTGTCGATCGATGCCCATGCTTTGATCCGAGATTTATGCTCCAAAACAATCCAAATTGTTCCACTTTGCTCCTTTTATGCTAAAATCCTGTAGAACCTGTAAAGACTCAAAAACATCCTAGAAAACAAATCAAAAGACTCTAAAAGACTCCTTATATCATGGTTAAAAACCACAAAAACCATGATATATCAACTCCCCCAGACTTAGCCTTTGCTTGCCCTCAAGCAAAACAAAAACTTAGACCTGTGAAAGAGGTTTGAAAACTGGGAACTCACTCAACTGCATAATGATTCTTATTTGCACTCTTCATTTACCTGACTCAAGAACTTACTACTTATACTTAACCATGATTAGCATCAACATTCCTTACTCAAATTCCACAATCCCTTGGAATCTATGAAATCTCCATTGTCATCTCATTATATAAATTTAAGCAAGTACAAGTGAGTTCTTACCTTGGGTGTATTGATCAGTGGCATATGGACTCTCTTCAGGCCAAGACATTCTTCTTACATCTCCTTTCCTCTCCCTTTTCTCACTTCCAATTTCTTTTTTTTTCTTATTTTTTTTTCTTTTTTTATAAGCAAAGGTGTAAGCGAATACCGGGGTCATCGGTAATTTACCTATCCCTCACTTCCAAGCTTTGTGTGATCATTTGACTCAAGAGTAGAATAATGAGGTCACTGGTAATTTACCTACCTCTCTAAACTGATCAAAATCATCTCATCTTTTATTCTCTTTTTTTTTTTTAAGCACTGAAGGGAAGAGAGAGGGGAGACATACTTTGAAAAATTGCACTGTCTTGTATGGCCTGAAGAAGAAGTCTAGTCCACTGATTTCCAACCCCAAAGTAAGAGATTAAGTCCGGTTAAAATCCTGATAAAGGTTGAGACAACGTTAGATCAATCAGATATCCATTGAATAAGGGCTTTCAGGATTGTTGATAAGGCTCATAGTCTTTCTAAGCTTCAGTTCTGAGATCAAGCATAAACAAATAATCATTAGAGTGTTAGCCAAATAAGAGAAATCATTAGTCAAGATCATAATTCCCAAAGATAAAAAGAAAAATTTTGAAAAATTTGACTCAAACTTTATGATTTTGACTGACACAACTGAAACTCAAAAACAGAAAACATAGTTAGTAACTAATCTCCTCCAGACTTAAACAACACTGTCCCCAGTGTTATCAAGCAAGAGGAAAGCAGAAATAAAATAAAATAAATAAAAATCAAAAGCAAAAGAAAAAGAAAAACCTACCAATGGGGTGCCACCCACTAAGCGCTTGTTTTCAGTCATTAGCTTGACTGTGTTGGAGCTCAGGCATCTGGACGAGAAGAACATGGCATTGAAGTCCTCTTCATCCAAGGTGGTGTATAAGCTTTAGCTGCATGAGGCTTGCCAAGGATATGAGGAACAGGATCAGTGTGGGATTTAGGGATGGGATTGCTTCTCTTATACCCTGCAAAGTCATCAACAGAAGAAACAAGCGCTCTACGATAATCTCGTGGCTTGGTTAACTGTAAAACAGTTTTTGTAGCTTTGAAGGTCTTATTGATGATAGGAGGAAGTTTAGGAGAAGAAAATGCATACCTTGGCCTTACCTAGAGGGTTCTGGAGTGTGGATTGATGACTCTTCTGTTTGGGAACAGGTTTCTGACTTAGAGCATCAGTCTTGGACAAGTTCAGTTGCGGTCGTGGAGGGGTGTCGATCGATACCCTCTTGGTGGCATCGATCGACACTGAGCCTGATGCTCGTGTTGCAGAAACTTTTTCAACAGAAAAAGTCTGTCCATCAATAGTAGAACCCCTCCTCAGCTTATCCATCTCAAATTTCATACTCAATCCATCCACATTCAGTGCTATGTGTCCCTTCTGCACATCAATGATGGCACCAGTTGTAGCCAAGAAAGATCTTCCTAAGATGAGAGAAAGTCAGTGGGAATCATGAAGTTTCCAACCTTAACTGGAATGTCCTCTAAAACACCTTCAGGAATTCTTCGGGAGCGATCAGCCAAGATAAGAGAAATCTAAGTTGTCTTGAATTCTGTCATCCCAAGTCTCACAGCAACAGAATGTGGCATCAAGTTGATGCTGGAGCCAAGATCACAAAGTGAGTGAGAAAACCTTCCTGCTGAGATTGAGCAATCAAGGACAAAGCTTCCAGGATCTGGTAACTTCTCTGCAGTCCTACATTGAATGATTGCACTCACTTCCTTAGAGACAACCACCTCCTGTTTCTTCTCCTTCTTCCTCTGTGAAGGCTGGTTTAACAGAATTGCACTGACATCCTTAGTAAGCAGTGCTCCTTCTTCAGGGCTCAAACCATTGGATACCATTCTCTTTACATAGCGTTTTAGTGGTGGTGAAAGCTTCACTGCATCAATCAATGGCATCTCAATCATCACCTTGTCCATCATTGCCTTGCATCTAGCTTCCTCCATCTCCTGCTTAGACTTTCTTGGCTTGGGAAAAGGAACCTTAGGCTTGTAGACCCTTTCAGCAGCTGGAACCTGAGATTTCACAGCTTTTAGTTCCGTCTGAGATGAGTGTCGATCGATACCTAGGTGGTGTCGATCGACACCATCATCTGAAACCGAGAATTTTGTCGATTTTTCACCCAGCTCGGCAGAAGCAATTTCAACAGCATCTTCATCCCTCACAGATATGGCATTGCAAGCATGTCTGGGGTTTGACTCAGTTCTTGCTGGAAGATAATTCTCTTGCCGTTTTACAGACCCAGCAGTCTGTGCAACTTGAACCTCCAGCTTCTTAACATGAACATTTAATGCTTCTATCTTCCCATTCAGCTCAGTGTAGACATTGTCAATCTTTCCATTGAATGTCACTGTCAGATTCTCTTGTCCTTGCAAAAGCTGCTCAAGCATGGCTTCCATTCTACTCTCTGAAGAATTCTTAGGAGGTGGAGACTGATAAGATGAGTTCCCATAGGTTCTTGTATAGCCATTGTTCTGTTGCTGCTTCTGGTCACCATTGTAAGGTCTGTTTCCTTGCTGATTACCGAATCTCTGTCCCTGATACCCAGCTCCATACACATAGTTGACATTCTCCTCTGAATTCTCTGGCTCTGGCTCAAATGTCTCAACTTCAGCAGCAAATTGGACTGACTTCTTTCCCACAAGAAGATTGTGCACTGAATCAAGCTTAGCATTAACAGAAGCTAGCTGATTTGAATCATATCCTCCATGTAATCTCTTCCTTTCAGCATCTGCTCTCTTAGTACTATTGCTAGCAGCTAAGTTCTCAATCAACAATTCAGCATCTTCTGGCAATCTTGTCTTGAAATTCCCATGACTTGCAGCATCTAAAGCCAACTGATACTCCCAGTCACACCCTCTGAAGAAGATACTTAGCAATTGAACCCTTGAGAAACCATGGTGTGGACAGTCCCTTTGGTAAGCCTTGAATCTCACCCAAGCTGCTTTGAAGGCTTCATCTGGTCTTTGCTTGAAAGAAGACAGCTTGATTCTCAACTCATCTGACATTGCATCATCATAGAAGTGGTTGAGGAAGGCCACCTTGACATCACGCCAGCTTGTCAATGATCCAGCAGGCAGCTGTTTCAACCACTGAGATGCCTCTCCCGCAAGTGAGTAAGGGAAGAGTTTGCAGAAGATGTAGTCCTCAGTCACCCCATTAGCCTTGATGCTAGTCACCAGATCCTCAAAATGCTCAATGTGGTCCAAAGGCTTCTCATTGGGCAAAGCAGAGAAAGGTCTCTGCCCAACTAGTTGAAAGTACGCAGGTTTCAACTCAAAATCATTCCTCTGAAAAGGGGGAGGAACAATAGCAGACCGGTTCTCATACACAAGATCAGCCCGGTTGTAGTCAGCAATGGTCCTGATCAAGTCTCGGTTTTGCTCCTGTCGTCGAACTGGGTTCTGTACGTGGTTGGCAGTTCCACGCACGTCTGCAGGTGGGTGTCGATCGATGCCACCTGGTTGGTGTCGATCGACACCAAAATCCGGATCATCAACGACACCTGCTTGCTGGTTCACGACAGCCTGCTCGTTGACAACAGGTTCAGGAATCACATTTCCTTCTGCATCAAGCTTTTGGCCCTGCTCATTGCGCAAGTGGCCCTCTTGATCCCTCAAAACACCAGCCTCATCACGCATCAGAATGATTGGATTAACCATCTTCAGAGATTTGGCTGCTTTTCTGTTCTCACGCTCTAGTTTTCCCAACTCTTGGTTTGAAAGCTTCAGAATTGGACCAGTCTTGTTGCTCCTTGTGTTAGGCTTATTAGGCATACACCTGAAACACACAAGAGAGAAGAAAACAAAAGCGTGTTAGTTTGAAAATAAAAAGAAAAATTTAGACAAAATCTAAAACTCAAATCTAATGGTAGATCAAAGAGTCCCCGGCAACGGCGCCAAAATTTGATATGCTCAAATTAACCCTAGAGCTACTCTCTCAAATTAAGAGATCACTGCAGTACTTAGGGGTCGAATTCCACAGAGACTCAAGATCACACACAATGGATTATAGAGTTTTATAATTATGCTAAACAAATTGATTTAAATAAAGAAAAGCAATGCAAAATATTAAATAAAAGCTGTTGTAAATTCAGAAGATCAAAAAGCTAGGCCTAGGGAATTTCTCAGGAAATTATGAAATCTTAAATCAATCAATTAATTAGGATTCAATCAATTAAGAACAGATCTAGAACTCTAAACACTTTTGTAAATTAAATCAGTTCTCACTGCAAATAATATCTAAATTTAAAACCAGAAAATCCAAATCTCTTTGTAAAATTCTAGGTTAAAAATCAGCAATAAAATTAGGTTTAGATTGTTCACAAAATTATTAAATCAAATCTCTTTGCAAGAAATAATTTTGCTCATCAAAAGGTTTTATGAGGAAAACAATTATATTCTCATATCAATTTATTTTCCTAAAGTATTAATTCTAGATGGCCAATCAAGGATTAATAGGAAGAACAATCTAAGATGAAGATCTAGATAGATAATGAATCCTAAATAATCAGATCTAATAATTCATAAATCTCTGTGAAAAACCCTAAACCTAACAAGCAAACTACTCAGACATAATCAATGAAGAACAAGACATGATTCTGAATAATAAGCAATAGAGATTAAAAGAATAAGAAGGAATTCAAGAAATTCTTCTCTCAAAGTAGTTCAGATCTCTCTCCCAAAAGCTCTCAAAATCTCTCAGGGTTGCAGGAAAAAGAAAACTTGATAGAATAAAACTTAAGGGTTTGCAAAAACCTAAAAAAACTATATATATATATATATGTCCTAAAACACGTCAGGGACTCATGTTGCAAATATGGAAAACTTTGGGACAGAATTGTAAAACTTCCAATTTTGTGATTCTTCATCGTCTGAAGAGGGTGTCGATCGATGCTCCAAAGCTGGTGTCGATCGATGCCTATGCTTTGATCCGAGATTTATGCTCCAAAACGATCCAAATTGCTCTACTTTGCTCCTTTCATGCTAAAATCCTGTAGAACCTGTAAAGACTCAAAAACATTCTAGAAAACAAATCAAAAGACTCTAAAAGACTCCTTATATCATGGTTAAAAACCACAAAAACCATGATATATCAATACTCTTACCATATTAAACCAGTGAAAGACGGTTTTTTCCAAGACAAAGAGCTAGTAGGGTTAATCTTAATTCGATCTTATTTATTTATGAGACGTGTAAAAGATAAAATTAGCATGAACGAAATTTAAACTAGAAACAAAAAAGGATTAAAGCGTAGCCTGTAGAAGTAAAGATATGAGTCACATGTATTGAATCCTGTCCTGATAAGGGATTTGTATAAATTGGTTAGGATGAGTTTAAAATCAGTAGAAATTGATGTTAACTAAAACTAGAGTGAAAAACCCGATATTAGATACTGTTCATAAAGAAGTTTCCGATTGTTTTGTTCTATATGTTTATGTACATAGATGAATAGATGCGTTGAACATGTAAACATATGTAGGTAGGTATATTATCAAATTATTGATGTACTATTATAATGATACACTTAATATTACTTCCACGTTCTATTGTTCCAAGATACAGTATATCATCCGTTGGATTAGAAGGAGTGTCAAAAAATCTGAGCCCCTACGATCAAAATGAGAAATCTATTTTAAGAAGAAGGTTTCCTTTCTTTCTCACAACAAATATTTCTTCTATTATAATTAAAAAAAAAAAAAAATCTTCTATTTAGTATATATGGCTCCTTTTCTACGAAGAGTTCTTAATGATACAGAAGACATATGGGCCTTAAACATTAATGGTAAGCGTTTTCTTTTTAATAAGTTTGGGTATAGGTCTGTTAATGAACATATTGACACTGATATCTATGCTGAATTTGATACAAAGTCTGAAAACGTTGATGGATATATGCTCAAGTACAACAATCAAGAAATATGGAGGTCGTGGCAAGTATAATAAAGTTGAGGATAAGGCAATTCTCACACGGAAGAGTGAAGAGTATGTCAGTATAGACATAAATCCAGATAATATGAAGATATGGTGCACTTCTAATAATTTAGGGATCTATCAACCAGATGGGTCTACAAAATATTATAAGTCTGTTATTGCAAAACACAACGAAGATGAATATGGAGGTCTTACAATCACAGGAATTGAGAATGATGATGAAGACGAAGCAGGACAATCCAAAAACTAGCTTAAAAAGTCATTCGTCTAAAGAGTCTCGCTTTTTTTTTTTTCGTCTCTTTTCTGTTTTTGCAAATAACAAAGTGGATTTATGTTCTTATATTTAAGGACAAACCCACATTTACTTCTTCTTTTTTGTTTTTTTTTCTGGGTTTTGTGCTTTCCAAGTTTGCAGGAGTTGAGACTCCATTATCAATATAAATAAAAAATAAAAGCAGATTATGTTTGCTTATTAAAGAATTGTTCTTGTTTCCTTACTACTAGTAAAGTAAAGAATTAATTGGTAAAGTAGACACTTTTTCAACAGATAATTTAAAAAATAGACACTTTTAAAAACAAATTTGAGAAGTAGACACTTTTCTCTTTCCTCTCTAATGGATATAAGGGAGGGATTTAGAAAGTGACATTTTTAATCTTTTGTTTCTTTTTTATGTATCCACATAAAGATAAATTAGTTTTTAAATTTGAACCTAATAAATATCAGCTCAATAACAAAGGTATGTTGTTTTAATAATCGATGAATTTTCTATTTTTTTTTTTAGACATGACCAAAATAATAACCTAAATAAAAAATTATCTTTACAAATTAATAAATCCTTTTTTTAATGGATGTATGTGTTTTGAATTTTAGATGTGTAATTGATTTTTGAAAAATATCCTAAACAACACTAAAACATGTATTATGGATAATTATATTATACATTTCATAAACTTCCCAAAATATCATTATTAGACACATTACAATATTTTAAATTAATTTTTAGAAATTTCATAAACTTCCCAAAATTTTTAGAATTATTATTTTTTTTAGTTTTGAGTTCTCCGTTTTATATTTAGGTTATAGTTTTGAAGGAATAAAGTTTAGTATTTATAGTGTAGGGTTTAGTTTTTGAAAATTTATTTAGATGATACACCAAACCCAGATGGTACACTAAACCCATATGGTACATCAAATCTAGATGGTACACTTAATCCAGATGGTACACCAAACTCAGATGGTCACCAAACCTAGATTGTGCTCCAGAATAACAGTATTTCATACATTACAATATATTAAATTCGTTTTTAGATTTTTTTTTAGTTTTGCATTCTCTATTTTACATTTAGGCTATAGTTTTGAAGGGATATGATTTAGTATTTAGAGTGTAGGGTTTAGTTTTATAAATTTATTTAGATGGTACACCAAACCCAAATGGTACACCAAACCTAGATAGTACACTAAACCTAGATGGTACACCGAACCCAGATTGTACACCAGAATTACAGTATTTCACACATTACAATATTTTTAAGTTAGTTTTATTTTTTTAGGTTTGAGTTCTCTATTATACATTTAGGATATAGTTTTGAAGGGATAAAGTTTGATATATAGATTGTAGGGTTTTCATTTTGAAAAATTAATTAGATAGTACACTAAACCAATATGGTACACCAAAATTAGATGATAAACCAAATCCAAATGGTACACTAAACCTAGATGGTACACCAAATCCAGATGGTATATTAGATCTAGATGATACACCAGATTCAGATGGTACACCAGACCCAAATGGTAAACCAGATTCAGATAGTACACCAGATTCAGATGGTACACCAGACCTAAATGATACACTAGACCCAGATGGTACACCAGAGTCAGATGGTACACCAGACCTAGATGGTATACCAGACGTAGATAGTACACCAGACTCAAATGGTACACCTGATTCAGATGGTACACCAAAGTTAGATGTTACACTAGATTCAGATGGTACACTAGACCCAGATGGTACACCAGAGTCAGATTGTACACCAAAGTCAGATGATACACCAGAGCCAGGTGGTATACTAGACCCAGATGGTACATCAGACGTTAGATGGTCTACTATACTCAAATAGTATACCAAACCTAGATGTTATACCAGACTCATATTGTACACCAAACCTACATTGTACACTAAAACTAGATGGTACACTAAACCTATATGGTACACCAAACTCTGGTTGTACACTAAACCCATATTGTACAATTAACCCAGATGGTAGACCAAAATAAAACTAAACCCTGATTTTAAATTTTAGAGTGCTAAGTTTGAAAATAAAAATTATTTAATGTTATTTGAAAGAATTTTTTTTAATTTAAGTGGACTATGAAACATTAGTTTTTTTTATCCAATACCTCAAAATATGGTCCCACATACATAAAATTTCATCTCTCATTTCCTCTAAAATTGGGACCACAAATAAACTCTCTCTTTTATGACACATAAGGATGGGTACATTGGTCTTTCTATTTGTTTTTGTCTTATACACTCTCTCACAAATTTTCTATCTCACAAAAGCTAAAAAATGTCTATTCTCCAAATTTTTAACAAAAACTGCATACTTTTCAAATTACTTTTCAAAAAGTGTCTAACACACTAATGGACTCTAAAGTAAATAATAAGATATTAGTTTTGCCAGACAAACTTGGATTTTTTTTTGACAAACGACAAAAAGAAAATTGATTCAAGAAATAAATAAAAATTTATAACGAACTTTGAGGAAAATACTTGGATATTTTGCTCTCTTTTTTGAAGAGATAAACTACAATCTCTGAACATATTCTGAAACTACAAATATAAATGCTACTCATTTTGCATAATTCATAATTGCATCATAATATAAATTCAGTTTTTTGTTTTAAAACTTTTTGGAGTTTAATATCAAAATTTTATGGATATATTAAAAGATTTCAAAATCGATTTTAAAAAAATTACTAAAGTTAGAAGTTTTTAACTCAGAGTGAAAACATATTTTCTTATATAATTTTCTAGTAAGGTGTTTTTTGCAATTGACCAAATTCTTGACTTTTTAGTTATGACTGCCGGACGAAGTCTTCTTACGATAATAAACGAGTAGACTTCTATAGTGACTATTTTTGGTATTGACCAAAATATTTAAGCATTGACCGTTATATTATTGATATTAAAATAATTAGTTGACTGCAAAAGAAATCTACTAGTAAAAAAATAAAAATGTTGGTCAACCCCAAAAATGACCATGGCAGACTGCAAACGAAGTCATCATTCCTGGAGACTTTATACGTAGTCTACTTGGCAAAAGTCAAACTTGGCCAATTGCAAAACTAACCAAAACGAAGTTTACTTTTTTCTAGTTGATAGATAGATGAAGTCTACTTGTCAGCTAGAAGTCTACTACCAAGTCAATGGTTTGGTCAATTGCAAAAATAACCAGAGTAGACTCTAATCGAAGTTAACTTGTTGAAACTTCCTAAGAAGTCTACTCTGTTCTATGTTTTTAATTGCAAAACTGACCAAAAAATTAACAAAGGAAGACAACAAAAGAAGTCAACTATCCTAGTAGACTTCGTCTGGTGTGTGCTTTATTAAATTGTAATTGCAAAAATAGACTTCGAGTTAAAGTCTCTGCGTAGAGGCTTGTTGATATCTACTCGTTTGACATCAACATGAAGTAGGCAAAATTTGTAAACCAATTTATTGCAAATTGGTGAATAATTTTTAAGATTTTCTTGTTGTATTCTTTGATATATGTTATGTACTTGCTTATATATGTTTTTGACATGATTATATATTATACATATGGAGAAATCAAGTTTTTGGTTTTCTTAGGCAGTTAGGTCATTAACTTAACTTCTTTTTGAAGTCAACGTGTTGGAGTTCTGTGTGAAGTCTGTATAATTGAAAAAGTGTTTAATTGAAAAGTGATTTATTTAGTTTATCAAAAGAATTTTAGAATTTATCCTATCAGGACTAGAGTTTTTATTTTCCTCTTTCTTTTGTTTTTCGGATTCCTAATCATGCGTAAAAAACTGGAGGCGAGAGAACAACATATTTGCATCATGCCTGATAATAACAACACATGGACCAGCATCAGGCAGATACTTTTAATCGCAGCCATGGTTTTATCTTCTGCGTCTTACACAGGTAAGAAGAAGCAGCCGAGTGTAACAACATACTGATTATGTACAAAATTTATATGTAACATTATACGGCTCTGTTTCATTTCATGTATCAGCATCAATCTATTGTAAGTAAATAAAGTGATGATGTTTTTGTTGTATAAGAAAAAATAAAGTAACGTTTTGATGTTTTGTTTGTAAGATTGCAACATATCTCAAGCATATAAACTCATGCATCTCTGTTTCATTGATTCTCCAAAAGAATACTCATATAGAGATTTGTCTCTCTACCTAACTACTTAGTTAGACTGCGATCGATCTTTGGTTTAGATATAAACTAAACTTCTTCTAGGCAGCAATGACGAATAATCGATAAAATCGAAAAGGGTTTTTAAGGTTTCATTGTGTTTATCTTCCTTGGACAAGGCCACTAAAGACTTGGCTATTTCCAGCAAGAGTTGCTTCCCATTCAATAGAAGACAAGAGTATCTGCGAGAGCGATATAACCACTTGCTTCATGTTTGGTCTTAGAATCGGATCATCATCAACGCATTGCTTAGCCAACATAGCAATCTGTCTACCAAAATTTATTCACAATGAAAAAAAAACAATCATATCGTTACTACATTTTTCAAACTACTAACCATTTGTTTCTTAGCTTACCTTGAACAAACAGTCGTGCGGGTATAAATCCATCATGTTGGGGTCAACAAACTCCTTCAAACTTAACATGTTCATCGGGTCTGTTTCTTAAGAGCTGCTAACATCTGCAATTGTAAAAGAAAAGGAAATAAGGCATTTGGGAAATGAATTTTGCATCAAAGAAGCACAATGGTTCAATCTATATAATAAAGTCCAAGAACTTATTACAATAGATGCCAATGGACGTCTTTCTGGATTCTTAGAGCATCTCCATTGGTTGCATTTAAGCAAAGTTGTTAGCTTAAAAAGCTAAAAAAATAAATCAGAAATCCTAATTAACTAACAATCGACATTTTTTTTTTTTTTGTAAATAAAAGAATCAGCTCAAATAAATCAATTTGAAGGAAAATTGTTTATAAACAAAAAAGAATTACTGAAATGTTATCCAAAAGTTGGTTTATTACTTATATCTATAAATCTTTTGAAAATTACTCAAATGTTTAATGATCTGGGGGTAATTACAATTTACTTCTTGAGTTTTGTTTTTCGATTTTGAGTAAAAAAAATAAAAATAAATACACATCAGCAAATTAAAATACACATCATTTTCGATTTTCCTCGTCACAACCCAAAAACTTAATCGGTTGTAAAATCGGGAAACGAAAAAAAATTGATCTTTTTTACTGAAAATAGGATGATATATGTTAGATCTAATACTGGATTATCAAAAACAGTTGAATTAACAAAGAAATCGATGAAAAACGAGTGAATAAACGACCGGCGGCCATGAAATAGGGTTACAGGTTCGGATGGAGAAGATGAATTCAAAATGACTGTTTTACCCTTTATTAAAAAATGACGAAAAATGCACAAAATATGGTTTTGAGGCGTCGAACCCGTGACACACAACCTGAGAAACGGGTCATTAACCAACTGAGCTGTGCGTTTTTTCTAGTAATTATCACGCAAACAAAGTATATAACCACCAAACGTTATAATATTAATATTAATTATACTTCTGTGCCTGCTCAGATTCACTCGTATAATAAATTTATAAAGTTAATTTTTTCATAATATATTATACAAAATAATTAAAAAATTAAACTCAAAATTTGAATAAAAAATAAAAAAATTCCGACGAAGTGATGACAGAGTTATTGACTTAAACGGCTGACTTATGAAATATTTGTAAATTTTTATTATTATAACTCAATATTTAAATTTACAATTGAAATATGAATATTACAATTATTATATCCAATAAAAAGTCATAATTATAAAGAAAAATTGATTTTTACACATTCTCACCAGAATGTGTTAAACATACAACACATGACGTTTAGGGGTTAGGGTTAGGGTTGGAGTTTAGGGTTTGAGATGTAGGGTTCAGATGAGTAACATTATTTGTTTTTTTATTTTGGTTTTAATGTTTTTTAATGTGTTTGGTTTAAGGTGGTAAATGGATATACTAATATTATTACCATTTGAATATATTTTTAAAAAATCAAAAACATTTTTGGTTATTTCCGGTTATAGGTCGGTTAGATTAATATATAACCATAAATAACTCAAATTCTATTGTAATTAAGTAGATTAGCCTAATATAACCAAAAGTAAGCCTAATATAACAGAAATTAACCAAACATACCAGTTCAAAAATACCAAATTGGAAAAATTATTTTTTTCGGTTCGGTTTGGTTTGGTCGGTTATTTAGTCATTCTAATTTGAGGGTTGGCTGAGTTATGGTAAAGTTATGGCTGAGTTACCGTTTAGGGTCTTCTCAATAATATGAAAACATATTCTTCTTTCCTGGGTCTTTTCTTCTGTCAGATTCCTAATAAGTATTAAAACGTCTCTCGATATTACAAAAAGTGTTTTTAGGGAAGCGCGAATAATCACTAATTCTGTGCCTGCTCAAATCCACACGCATAATAAATTCATAAAGTGAGCTTTTTATCACAAGATATTATTGCAAATAATTAAATAAATTATTATTCGAATTTAGAATTTTATTTTTCTAAAACTATTAAAACGTCTCTCGATATTACAAAAAGTGTTGTTAGGGAAGCGCGAAAAATCACTAATTCTGTGCCTGCACAAATCCACACGCATAATAAATTTATAAAGTGAGCTTTTTATCACAAGATATTATTGCAAATAATTAAATAATTATTATTCAAATTTAGAATTTTATTTTTCTAAAAGTATTTCTCCAACAATTGAATATTAAAATTATTATAACTCAAAATTTAAATTTAGAATGGAAATATGTCTATTATTAGGTTAACTGATGGTTTCCCGCCAAAATATC
>NC_025701.1:18150961-18160321 GCF_000633955.1 Camelina sativa
AATCACTAACAAAACTAATTTTTTTGAAGTTGAGTTTGAATAATCATGTGTTATGGTTGATGTACAATTTTGAGGTATATCCTTTGTAAAATTGTTAACTCAAAAGATTATTTAACATCATGGAAATTTTCATGAGTTAAAGATGTGGTAAGTTGAGTTTTCTATTTTTTTTAATTAAAAAAACGAAAATTCAGTTATATAATACCAAAAAATTATTTTTATCGTTTTTATTTAATTCATATATCAATAAAAATATTTTTTACTGTTTTTCTTTTATTTAATAAATTTTTTAATTAGTTATTTTATTTCTCCTAAATTATTATTTTTTATTATCATTTGAAATGAAAATAGACATAGACCTAAATATGATAAGATTTTAAATATTATGGCATGCATGTAGTTAATTTTTTAATTTGCAATGTAACAAAGAAGTTTAGTTAACAATGTAACTCAGCCACAACATGAAAAACATTACAGTAATTAAAAAGCAAAAAAAATTACTGCCAAACTCAGCCACTTCATCAACTGAAAATATGTAACTCAGCCGTATCGTTTGATAAGTCAGCCGTAACTGAATAACATTCTAGTAATTAATTTTTTGCTAATAAGTCAGCTGTCAAACGGCTGAGTTGTCGATAAGTCAGCCTATGACGGCTGAGTTATAGTTTTTTTACCATAACTCAGCCGTAACAACATCTCATAAGTCAACCGTTTTTCATAACTCAGCCAAGCGGAAAATGTTAACTCCGCCGTGTCGTTGTGATAACTCAGCCAAAATTTTGACAACTCAGCCGTGTCGTTGTGATAACTCAGCCAAAATTTTGACAACTCAACCATCGGGTGAAAACTCAGCCGTAACTACAGCTGAGCCATGCGCATAACTCAGCCAGATTTAATAAGTCAGCCGTAACCCTTGGCTGACTTATGCGCATAACTCAGCCAGATTTTAATAAGTCAGCAGTCCACTCTTAATCAAATGTTTTTCCAATAACTCAGCCGCAACATACCTATAACTCAGCCGCAACATACTATGTAACGCGTTACGGCTGAGTTATGGTTACACGTCAGCGATTTCTGACGTGGCAATGGCATTTTTGTAATTACATTTTTTCCGGTAACATAAAACAAGGGCACGCTAGGTATTTTAAAAATACCCAAAACATTCTAGTAATAAAAAAGTTTTTTGTAGATTCTGGTAATATTACCTAAAATGAGTAACATTTGAGTAATTCACCCATAAACAAAACATGATGCGAAGATAATTGCGCTTGGCGTGCCAAAGAATCCGCTTTAGTATTTGCATTACGATAAATATGAGATAAAGAGAAAGAAGAAAACTCCTTAGACATTTTAGGAAGGATGCTTAGCTAACACGTGTCAGCCTCTGAATAAAATTTTAGGAGAAAAATAAAAAAAAAAGCGGTGTTTTTGGCGTTTGTTTATCCCTGTCTTTTCTCTTTCCGTCATCGAGGAAGAAACTCGTCATACATCCATCGATGATTCGGGAAACCCAAGCAGGAGTCTAATCTTAATGAGGTATGATCCAATTTCTACACTTCTCTCTGTTGTCAATCAATCGTTTGATTTGAAAAAAAAAAATAGATCTTTGAAAGTGATCTCTCTCTTTTTTTTGTTTTTTTGGTCACCTGAAAGTGATCTCTCTATTGTTTATTTATTCTTTGTTTTGATCTATTTGGTTAAGATTAGGAATTGCTAATTGGGAATTGGAAATTGTTTAGTCGATTGGAAATTGTTTGTTTTGATCCTTCTCCGGATCTGATTACGATCTCTCAGATTTCTCTGTGACATATTGAGTCCAGGAACCGGTGGTACAGAGACGGGACAAGACAAGGGCGTGTCGGCTAAATAATATCTGACGGATAAACTGAGTCCGGGAGAGGAAGATAAGGTTTTGTCAGAGGTGGTCGCTGAAAAGCTTCATCATGGTGGAGAAGAAACGGGGCCGGCGAAGAAGGGGATAGTGACACAATTGGAGGAGGTGGAGAAAAGGCTAGGAGGATTTAAGGATCCGAGCTCGGAAGCACCTATGAAACACGGCAAAGCTTATGCGGATGAAGGCGAAGGAGGGATGGTGGAGAAGCTGAGTGGAGCTGTTACTTCTTGGCTCGCTGGTACGACCGAGGAAGTGACACAAAAGGCTACACAGTCTGTTCAGGACTCTTCACAGTCACTTGGCGCCATCGTTGGTAAGGCCTCTTCCTGTTACAAATTGCGTTTTCAGCTTGTAGCATATGTGATGACTTTTGAATCAAAAGTTTTGAGTTTGGTGTGTAAATGGTTTAGGTTGTAACTCTAAAAGTAGAATGTAGAGTTGAGGTTTGAGTCTGATGTTGTGTGTATATGAGATGAACCGGAGCAATAACTATGAAAAGCTAAACTCTTTCTTCTTCTTCTTTATTCTGTCTTTGTTGTTCGATTATTTAGATTACTTGGGTCAAACCCAAGTTTGCTTTTTTTCTTTCCATGATTCATATTTCATAAGTCTAAATCTGAGGAAGAAATTGACTAAAAAGATCGAAGATGTTTAAGCAGATACTTGGGAAGCTCCCAAAGAAACCTTCTGCCAAGTTTTGGGATAATGGTGAATCCCAAACTGCAGATAACAACAATAATCAAGGACGAGGTGATGAAGCTTTGAGTCAGAGATCAAACGGAGATAACACTGATTGTGTTTCTTTTGATGTGTTGCCAAGGTTGAGAGATGTATCAATCTCTGAGAAGCAAGAACTGTTTCTTAAGAAGCTTAGACTTTGCTGTGTAGTGTTTGATTTCGCCGTGGAGCCAACCAAAAACCTCAAGGAGAAAGATCAAAGGGCAAACACTTCTTGAAGTGTGGATTATGTTATCACTTCTTGAATTTATCATACTATTATAATTTCCAAAATAATAAGGAGGGTGTATTGAATCTGATATTTTAGGAGATTTGCTGAGATTTTAATATTTTGGAATTTTGGGAGATTTAAGTGTAATTTTGGGAAATTTTGATATTTTGGTAGATTTTTTGAGATTTGGGTTTTGGGATTTGGTGAGATTTGATTATAAATTTTAGATGATTTTAGAATATAGAAAGGGAAGAATAAAAAAACAGCTTGATTCAACCTCACGTGATCTTCACTCGATCACACTTTGGTTAACATAAAATAAATTACAATGTGTATCTTGTTATTACAATGAAAGTGTGATCTTCACGTGAGGTTGAATCGGTGTGGTTTGTTTGCCTGTGTAGAGAGGATTGGATAAAGTCGATGTTAGATGATGGTGACCAGACGAGTTCAGAATTACAGTGTAAGAGATGATTCCAACGCCAAAGCCTTCTAAAAGTCTCCCCATGTAAAGAAAGGAAGTATCCTACAAAACCATAATGATGTAGAGTTAAGGTCAACCAACAAGTTTAAATCCCCACTCTAGACAGAGAATGGTCTGACCAAACTGTTGGAGATGAATAACCACATTGATCATATTCGAAAAACATAAGAGGTTTAAGAAACAAAATCAAAAAATTATTTAATAGTGTGCATGTTTGTTAAGGATTAGATTAGTTCAAAGACAGTGACACTTATTTATTGTTATGGACACTGGATATACACCTGTTGAACAATCACAAAACATAGATTGGAGCAAGGATCACGCAACGGTATGATATAAATTCCATCTTTTCTTTTAGCCTATGCTCTCTTTTAGGTTCAATCTTGTTGGCTGATTATATATTTATTTGGCTAGTTTTCCAGAAGGAAAAACAAGGATATATCCAAAGAAAGTTACCGCACTTCTCGTGATGATGATGGATGTAGTACAAGGAGTGCCAAAACGCGTCGCTCTCCTGATAGGAGGACACAGCAAGACAGTGGAAGCAGAGGAGGGAGTTTGCGTTCCAAGGATTGCCATGGATGGGCAAGACACAAGCAAGAACAGAGATGGAGCCAATTCTTTCCCGCTTTCTCCTTCGTCTCTCTATCTCTCTTTCAGTTTCCCCGAGGATTGCCATGGATGGGTTCGACCAAGAACAAGATTATCAGAATTCGATTGGTTCAATAATTGGTGGCATCGAATTTGAAGCCGAAGAAGAACCCATTATCCCTGAAACTCATCTTTTTTTTATTCTGTTCTACAACTCCCCCTAATCTATCTTCTTTCTCCATCACGAATCTGACTTGAAATTGAGTGAAATTGAGAATATGGAGTTGTTTTTCATAGTGAATCGGTAACTAATAATGGGATTTAGGATTGATTCACTCGATTACACATCAACAAATATTTCTAGGATTTATAACGAGAGAACGAGAGAACGAGAGAGGAGAGTTTGCAAAAAAAAAAAAACTGAGCAAAAGATTCCTTTTCTTTTGTAGATCGAAGAAGTGTTTTTAAAATATTTTAAAATTTCACCTTCAAAGGTGTGATTTTGTAGGACATTATTTTCAACTAAAAATGTTTGAAAAGTCTCCTAAAATCACATCCAATAGGTTTTTTAAGAAAATTTGTGATTTTTTGAATAACAGTAGATTTGAAATGAGATTTATAAACTATTGATTGAATAACCAGAGATTTTAAATGATTTTTATAAATTTCACATTCAATAACATAGGATTTCAGATGATTTTAAAAAATCATCAATTAAATAACAGGGGATTTAAGAATATCCCAAAATCTCTTAAAATTCTCAGTTCAATACACCCCCCTAAATTTAAATTAAGGACCATAATTTTAGATTCTACAAATGGACCATAAAAATAGAAAGTTTCTTTAGGAAGTTTGTTAACTTCACTTTTATTCACTTTTATTCAAAATTAATGTTTTTAGCAACTTTGCTTAAGTGCAACCAATGGTTCGAGGTGGCACGACCATCACTTAGATACCTGCAAAAGAAGAGACACTCTCCAAGTTGACATGAAGCTTTACCAAATTCATAATAGAAAAAAGACTGCCTTATACCACCAAATCCAGTAAGATGGCTTTAACAAAGTTTAAGGAATACAGCTCAATGGATCATCTGAAAAGTTAAGAGATAAAACCAACCACACCTGTTTCTTAGTCCAATCGTATTGTCATATACCAGCTGAAGGAGCAAACTGGAGCAGTTGTACAATTAGAGGCTCTTTGATTTTTGGGAGAGAGACTTAGTCTAAAGCCACAAACTCTGGTGCTCTTAGATCTACTGTTAACGCAGCTTTCCTTTGTATATCGAATGAACAACAAAAAATCTAGTAGGGGATCCTTCAGCTATCAAAATGAAACAAAGAACACAAGTAAGCACCAACTAATAAGGAGTTTCACACACGAGCTCCAATCTCTAGATATAAAAAGACTTCTCTTTTTGGATTTTAACAAATTTCTAGTAACTAAGAGTTTTCAAACTTCCAATTTCAAAATTTTAACAAAGCTAAAAACCTAAAGTAACCAAAACAGAGATGACTCACCGTTTTGCGAGGAGTATGAAGGCAAAGAAGAAGAATAGTCATCGAACCTCTGCTTCCCGAAGAAATCCGTCTAACGGGATTTAACCGAGAGATTCACCGTCGTCGTCGGTTTCAAGGCGAACCCACCAAGAGATTCACCGTCGTCGTTGGTTTAAAGGCGGACCCACCAAAAGATACCTGCAATAGAACCAAGCGCTTCTGCAGCCTCATGTCTAACCATTGGGTGCCCGTTCGCATCTCTCAGTACTTTGCTTAGAGTAGCCAAAGCAGTTTTATTTTGCAATTGGCCCAATACATAAGCAACCTAATACGGTTTAAGGTTGGAGAACAATAAGCAGAGATTCAACTATGGCAAAAACAGCTTCATAGGAGAAGACAAAGAAAAGAGGAAGACATTACCCGTCTAAAACTCGAGATTAGGGTTTGGACGCTAAAAGGTCAATCTCTACACCATGTTTGACAGAGAGAAGAGCTGTAGATGATGAAGATGAAGAAGAAAGGTGATTATGATGTTGATTTGATGAGAGACAGATTTTTTCGGTTTCAGAATGGCTTATCGCAAGAGAGAAAGAGGCGGAAGGTGGAAGAGGAAGAAATGGAAGTGATTAGGGTTAGGGTTACTGAAATTAGGTATATATAACTCGGTTAATTAAAACCGATCGGTTATGTACCCCGCCAAACCGAACCGAACCGAACCAGAAACTGAATTACCAAATTAATTTTATCGATCGGTTTGTTGATCCTCTCACAGATGCTACCGAAAACCGAACATCTCGGTTTAATCGGTCAACCACCAATAGTCTACAATGAAATTTACTTAAGCAAACCCTAAATCAAATAATTTTAACCTAATCAACATTTTCTCCCTTAATTTGACTTTTTTATATGTAAATTTATTTTATTTCATCGCAGGAAGTCTATGTGGTTATTATTTGGTCAATAGGATTATCAAATTATTTTTTATAATTTTTTAATTAAAATTTAAACTATAATTAAGGAGTAGACATATTTTTATGTCTTCTAGTTGACGTCAAATGGAATCGACCTTAAATAAATCTAAGCAGACTTCTTCCGGGTTACATCTGTTATTTCGGCTTCTGTTTTTTGTTTGATCGTAAGAGAGTCAACTATAATTTCAGCATCCTTAGTGGTTATGTTTCTCGAATATCGAATATATGGTCTATGCAAATGCAAATAAATGTACAAAAAAATGCAATTATCCCAACAAAAAGCGTCTTTATTCAGTGTTTTAATTTCAATTTACAATGGAGTTTCACAACTCCTAACACATTTGGAAGCACAAAGCAGAAAAGGAGACGTGGGTTTTGCTCTCAGAGATAGGAACATAAAGCCACTGTATTATTTGCAAAAAGAAAAACAGAAACAAAAGGGAAAAGGAGACTTAGTCATAAGTACATCTGCTAGTTAGCCTTTAAGTGTAAGACCTCCTCCTTCTTTTCCTTTTACATTAATTTGATGATAATATTTTATAGATCTATCAGATTGAAATATCCCTAAATTAGAATAATCAGTTCTTATATCGATTGAACTTTTATGTATAAGTATATAAATATTTGTTTTATCCTCATATGTACGAATTTCAGAATCTGCAACGCCATTACTCTTGCCAAGATTATCATTAAGATAAAGAATTTGAGCCGATATCCTTTGAAATCCTGTAAATTAATCTCAGAATATTCATCAGAAACACCGATATAATCATTAATATCTTTAGTTTCTGTATCAGCAATAGTATACCCCATATCACCAGGCTTCATACTCGTATATATTTGTACAAGTTTCGAAGAATTATTATGAACTTGTTTAAGATAAGGATGCATATTATATACTATATAGAGAAATATTTGCAAAAGATTTTGATGTGAGAAATAATGTAGAATACCTTCTTCTTAAATAGATTTTTCATTGTGATCTCAACGGTTCAGATCTTTCGACACTCCTTCTAATCCAACGGATAAAATCTTGTTACCTAGTTTCATTATAAAATAATGCTTACATTATACAATGATGTAGTACATCATGAATATTATATTCTAACTAAACAACTCTAAATGTTCAGTGCATATAAAAAAAAACAGTAATTTCTAAAGAAGAGTAAGCAATAACCTTTTTACTTTATCAAAAAAAAAAAAAATTACTCTAGTTTTAGTATACAATCAATCACTTCTAACGATTTCAACCGACTGTCCGATCTCTTATCAGTATCCAAAATATGTAACTCAGCGTTATCTTTAGGGGCTATATCTCCATTCATGCTTATTTATAAATAAGAGTCTTGGACAGACTTAAAAACATATAAAGCAAACAAATACGAACCTGTCCGATCCAACATATAAAGCAAACAAATACGAACCTGTCCCACTAAGCCACACTAATATTTCCTCTCGTTTTTGAATGAATGTTTGGCGGAACACATAGTTGTGGAAACAAATTCGTACATAGATATATTGAAGATGCATTAAAATATTAAACACATCTCAATGTTCAATGCATCTAGTCATCATTTCGTTTAATTGAAGTATATACTAAAGAAAAGGAAAAAATATATATTCCCAAAAGAAAGTGGCTAAAAAGTGGTTAATATTCATCTCTTTCAAATTACTTGTTGTTTAAGGTTTTTCCACACAAATTAAAAAAATAAACAATTAAATTTTCTATCTTACTTTTTTCAATATTTTATTTCGTTACTCTGTTTAGTAATTTTCTTGTGTACCATAAATAGATGAGCTCTCTAATTTACACAGTTCTCGAAAATATTGAAAACTTATATAAAACAAAGGGTGAATTAAGGCAGTAAATTGATAATTAAAAATATAGCATGCTAATTCAAAAAATTAAGTGAATGACATAAGGAGCAGAAAAAATTACCAAGAAAGATGGTGTTGATAGGTTGGAGGAGGTGGTGGTGGAGGGAAGCCGGCGGCGGTGGAGGGTGGCCGGCGATGGTGGGGGTGGCCGGAGGTGGTTTCCGACGGTGGTGGCTGGAGGTAGTTTCCGGCAGTGGTAGCCGGAGGTGGTTTCCGGCGGTGATGGCCGGAGGTGGTTTCCGGCGGTGGTGGCCAGAGGTAGTTCTCCGGCGATGGTCCGGTGGTTCTCCGGCGGTGGTCCGGCGGTTTTCCGGTGGTGGTCAGGCTGTTCTCCGGCGGTAGTGGTTAGAGGAAATCTAAACCCTAAAGGATAGTACATTGGGAACCCTAGTGGTGATGGTGGTAGGGGTAAAGGTGATGGCCGGCGGTGGTCGCCGGAGATGGTTGCCGGCGGTGGGGCTAGATGTGGTGGGAGGAGTGGTGGTAGAAGGTGATAACAGAGGGTTAATCTTGTAATTATTATATAAAATACACACTATATCACTATTATATGGTTAGTATAGTTACTGAATTAATTATAAAATTTTTTTAGGTTATACAGTGCAATTTCCCTAAAAAAAACATATATTACATTTAAATTTACTTATCTAATCATATCACACAAATTTAAACATTAAACATAATAAATGTACTACTAAAAAGATAATATTGTTTAATGTTACTAATTTACTAGTTTTGCTAAAGTTATATGTATACTAGGTGCTTCCCCACGCAACGCGTGGGTTGTGGTGTAGTTGGCACTTTCTTGTTTTTTTTTTATCTTTTTCATTTTTTTTGTATTTCGTTTTAATTAGGCATATACGGGTTTTCCCGTCACTTTTATTTATACACTATATATTTATACCATTTCGTTCAGATGTGTATAATTGTGGCGTTTATTTTTTATGAATTATGAAGTTGTTGTTTCTTGCTTTTGAGGATCCAATCTTATCATTGACTGATATTGTTTCCAATACATTTATTGTATTATAGATTTTCTAATTAACTGCTTATGTAAACCCTTCATACGTTGATGTTGCAATAATAAGTTATTTTTT
>NC_025701.1:18161527-18179460 GCF_000633955.1 Camelina sativa
CTAGCCGCCCAAACGGACCCCAAGCTGGCCCTGCAGGGCATCGATCCTAATCCCTCACTGGCAAATGGAACTATTCATCCAAATCCACAGTAGGTTATTGGTGCGCCAGGCGTTCCTCGAACCCTGGTCCCCACCCTTTAACAACCTTCCCACAGGACAAGTTGTCACCAATTGATATGTGACAACCCGTCCCGTTGATCTGCAGGTCAATTGGTGACAGCTTGTCCTGTGGGAAGGTTGTTAAAGGGTGGGGACCAGGGTTCGAGGAACGCCTGGCGCACCAATAACCTACTGTGGATTTGGATGAATAGTTCCATCTGCCCAGTGAGGGGTTAGGATCGATGCCCTGCAGGGCCAGCTTTGGGCCTATGGGGGCAAGCTAGCGGATTGGCTAGTGGGGTCCACGGGACGGGTTGTTACAATTATAGTTTAACCATGAAGTTAAGCAATGGAAATGGAACTTGTGATTGCAAGACAAAATACTTATATGTTATATATTGATCGTTTAAAAATGAATAGGAACATCTAATTCTCAAATAAAGTTGATTGTTTTGTTAAAACCAACATATGTGAATTTAAATTTAACTATGCAAATTTAAAAATAAATATGAATAGATTTGAAAGGCAAGAAATATAAAAGAAATATTTTTTATATAAATAAAATAAAAATTGAAAACAATGTTAAATATATATAATACTTTCTACATTAAAATATAGAATCAAACTCTTACAAGTTACAACACATATGAGATATAACAACATTTGATATTGGTAGGAGAGGAGGAGAGAATGTTTACTATAAGATGGTAATCCAAATTAGATAATGGAGATGAATCTTTAAAAAATAGAACAATGTAATATCTATATATATATAATACTTTCTAAATTAAAATATAGAATCAAACTCTTACAACACATATGAGATATAACAACATTTGATATTGGTGGGAGAGGAAGAGAGAATGATTACTTATAAGATAATAATCCAAATTAGATAAAGGAGATAAATCTTTTAAAATAAGAACAATGTAAAATATATATCATGTAGTCTCTAAAATTAAAATTTAGCATTAACAATTTACAATGATATTTCATTTTTTTTTTACAACCCATACAACAAAAATAAGAAATCAAAAATAACAAAAAAAACAAAAAATGATTTGAGGTATTGTAGAAGAATGAGAGAATGTAAAAATGAGATAGTAAAAGAATGTCAATATGAGAGAATGATAGATTGAGAGAATGCTTATTTATATGATAAGAAATGATGGAAGTTACATTTAGAACTATGGAGTTACAATAGTAATTTATTGTGTTTGAATAAAATTGAGTGGTAGAATATGATTAATGCATAATTTATTTTATTTTCAGTTATAATTTTATTTTAATGTGTGAGTTAAATGTATTGTGTTTATTGGGTCTTAAATATTGTTTAAAGCAATTAGAAAAAAAAAAAAAAAAAAAATTAGAAAACATTAAATGAAAATCAACCAATAAGGAGAGACCAAAACCTTATATTTATATATATGATATATTGCTTTAAACTTTGAAATGAGAAATATATTATAAACAATAATTTTACATGAGAAATATATTAATTTAGCCAACCAAAATATGAATATAAGTTTAGCCAACCAAAATAAATAAAAAATATTAAAATTTAACCAAAAATAATTTCTCTTGAAAGATAATAAGTTAGTAGGAGGAATGAATTAATGTACAATTATTGGATAGGAGTTACATTTGAGTTAAATGGAGTTACATGTCTTTAATTATAAATAAATATTTTAATTTTTTATAACCTAAAATAAAAGGAATACCAAGTGGCTGAATCAAAATTCACATGATTTGGTTGTTTGTTGATATAAACTCAACACTTACACATAATATTTCAAAATAAAAAATATTACTTTTTAAGTGACAAACTAAATTAGTTTTCTTATAAAATTATATGAATTCTTTAATCTCAATAATTTTTAAAATCCCAAGGATGACTTATATTTTTTTGGGTTTCACTCATCAATTTAATTTATAGTGCTAGATTTCATACTAATGGTTTCATCTTTAGAGAATTTAGTGAAATGATATTTTTAAAATTATATTTTATTTTTATATTTAAGGTCCAGTTGAATATGTTTTGTTTTTTGGATCATTTTTTATTTTGATTAAAGACACAAAAAACCAATTGTTTAATTATGTTCTTTTTGTTTTCAAAAACCTCAACAATCATAAAAAATAGATATATTATATTGATCTCTACAGATTTATCAATTGGATCACAAAACAAAATAGTCTTTATAAATTGATAAATGGATAATTATATTGATCTTTAAATATTATATTGATTTTTATAAATTATTAAAAATGATACATGAATATGTGAGATAACCAGAGACATAATAGATAATTACATATGGATCATTTCAACTTTATGATCTTATTGTGTGGTGAATATTATAATGAAGTATGAAAATAATGACTTATAAGATGTTAATATAAAATAGAAAATGGAGATAAACATTTTAAAAGATTAAAATAAATATATAAGATATACATATCATACAAACTCTAAAACTAAGCTTTTACAATGATATTTGATTTGATTTTTTATAACCCATACAACAACAAAAAAAAAAAAAATACAAAACAAAACAAAACAAAACAAAAAAGAGATTTGAGAGTAGTGGAAGAAGATGAGAGAATGAAAGAGTGATAGACTAAGAGAATAAGATAATGAGTATTTATAGGAAGAGAAATGATGAAAAATTATATTTAGAAAAATGAGAGTTACAATTCTAATTTATTGTTTTGTTTTAATACAATTGATTAATACAACTTAGTGGAGAAATAAAGTTAATGCATAATTTATAGGGAGAAGCTATAAAGATTTCAGTTTTATATTATGTGAGTTAAATGTAAAAATTAATTGTTTTTAAATTTGTGTATTAATATAATTTTTTTTGTTAAAATTGTATTGCCAAGTGGACCAATAAGGAGAGACTGGAACTCTACTTTTCTATATATAACTATACAATACAAATATGAATTCAATTTGTCAAAGTTAAACTGAAAATAGAAAAATATAATAGAAGTGAAAGTATATAATCTTATCTAAGAAAAAAAATAGAATAACAAAAATGCATCCAGTAATAAAAAGAATAAAAAGGAAGAGTCTAAATTAATTAAGACTTCAAACAAATATAAAATTAATTAGAAAAAAAAAGAAAAAAAATAACAAGTACATATAGCCCGTATTTTTTCAAAAGACAATGTCTGAAAAAAAGAAAACGAGAAAAGTTCTGTTTGATATTAGAGGTATCTGTGACTTTATACCAATGGTGTCTCTATATTTTTAGAGCAAATCAAACTATCGCTAGATCGATTAATCAGCAACCGAAGCGTAAGAAATACTTGTCGTCGGAACGTGTCGCTCGTCATCTGAAAAGAACGTGAAATTTACTATCGTTAATTGATGGTGTCGTTGGCGACAATTAAAAGAAGGAAGAGAACTTGAATAATTTGAATAGGACTTTGCATAAACGTACATATAAATATTTATTAATCGGGTCTTAATTATAGTTTCTTTTCATTGACAGAAAAATAAAATTAAATTATAATCATTCTATTTTTTTTTTGTCAACAAAAGAAATCAGCTCAAATGAGCCAATTTGGTGGAAAAGAGTTTACAAACAAAACATGCTGCGGAGACAGTCGCGCTTGGCGTGCCAAAAAATCTGCACTTACATTCACACTACGAGGAATTAAAGATAGGGAAAAGAATGAGAACTCCGCTTGATCTATCTTGATATCGTCGAGGTAGGGTGTGAAAGCCGGCCAGTCGGTAGGAAAAGACACCATCTTCAAGTTGGCTCATTCTAATCATTCTAATTAAAATTACTTTACAAGTTGGGTCATTCTTAATAAAAGTAATTTGTGAGTTGGGTCTTTCTGTATGAAATATTGTTTTGTAGGTTGGATCATTCTTAATAAACAATATCTGTAACTGGTGCACACACAAAAAAAAAAAAACCAATATCTATAACTTGGGTCATTTTATAACATAACCCAATTAAGTCAATTTATAACATAACTTGGGTCAGTAAAGATAATTTATAAGTTGGCCTACAAAAAATAACTTCCACCATTTGCTACCATTTTTTGCTTCCATGCGTGAGGGATGAGGAGTTCCCACGAAGGTGTTTTCCATCTAAGATTTTTCGAAAACAATAGGAAGTGTTAGTTCATATGGCTACATACTCTTACCAGATTAGAGCCAAAGTTAGAGCATTATTTGCTTCATTGCCTGCCAAAGGGGATTTCCCTAATCCAATCAGATATATTGTCGGAGTTCGGTGCATTCTCCCTGCTAAGCCCAACTTATTCATGTGACTCATACTAGTAAATTGATTAGACAGATTCAAGTCAGTGATTGTTTTTTCTATATGTATCAAGATGAATGGATGCATTGACAATTTATATGTGTGTAAGGGGATATCATATTAATAACGTATACATCATTGTATGATGTAAGCATTTTATTATAATGATACACTTATAATTGAATGCAATTGCGACTTCAGGAGCACCAGGTGCTTTGCGTTGGTTCCCACGGATTCTTCTTCAAAGCCATTTCCATCACAATCGTCAGTGGTTTCAGTCCCAAAAGTTAGTAAAATAGAAGAGTTTTTTTTTTTACTTTTTTTTCTTTTTCGGATGAATTATCTCCTTCGGCTCTCTCATTTCTTGTTTTCGTACACCATTCAATACTAGCAGAAGAACTATATCCTCTCTTTTGAATTTTGTAGAATGATTAGAAAAACCTTTATCGTCACTAGACTCATGCCTTCTAACCTATCTTATTCCTTTAAAAGATAGGTTATAGACAGGGGCGGATCCACCTTATAGGTAGGTTGGGCACGTGCCCCACACTGATTTTTAAAATTTTGCTACTAAGTATAGGCATAGCACATAAGACTCTTTGGCTTAGTTGGATAATTAACACCTTATGCAACGTTTTGGTTGTAAGTTCGAATATGTCGTTGAACACTTGATCTTATTACATTCCGTATTTTCTTTATTTTTTCACTTTTTTCTTAAATAAAATTATAGGCTTCTGGCTATATTTTATTTTCCTATTTCCAGCTTAACTTTAACAAATTTAAATTCATATATTTATATTGTATAGGATACATATAGCTTACTGAAAACTGTAACATTTTATAGTGAATTGTAAGTTTGTAAATGTGTATTTTTATAGTTAATAAATTAAACTCGTTTGAGCTAATCTTGTATTCTGCTGGCATAATAATAAATTAAACATATCTATAGTATATGTAATTAAGTATATTTATAAACCAATTTAAACAGTACTTTCAAAATTTTGACTTATTTTCAGTTTAATATATTAAAATACAATATATATATATATATATATATATATATATATATTTTTAAAAACTTACAATAATGTTATTAAACTATATATTATTTTGATATCAAAATATTTATTTATTTAATAGTATATAATATAAAATTAGTATTATTAATTATAAGGTGTTTTGTGCCCCATACATAAAATAATTCTGCATCCGCCACTGGTTATAGATATACAGATATGTATGTAGGGTCACTTGGCATTTTGACTCTGACTGAGTCATGAAACTCATGACTCGTAAAAAGGACACACCAAGAACGCCATATTCAATTTATGAAAGAAAAAAAAAAAGAGAACCCAAAGGGTGAGCACAAAAAGATTTTTTAAAAAGTTTTAGTTTCAGATTTTGTATGTTAATTTTGTACTCTATTTTGTCTCTCTTGTCAAAATTGTTTAAAACTTTGTTAGCAAAACAATCTTATTTGCTTTTCTAGTTATTTCTACCTTACATAAATACAAACACAAGAAGCAAAACAATCTTATTTGCTTTTCTAGTGATTTCTACCTTACATAAATACAAACACAAGAACAAATTTTCCAATAGACAAACAAAACAAGTCTTTATTCAATCTTTTATTTTCAATTTACAATGGAGTCTCAACTCCTAACGCACTTGGACGCACAGAGCAGAAAAGGAAACGTGGGTTTTGCCCTTAGAGATAGGAACATAAAAGGAAAGGGAAACCTGGGTTTTCCCACATAAAGGGAAAAGGAGACGTAGTCATATGACTTAATCAGTCCTGCTGGTACTTTGGGTTGCGTTATCATCATCTGTGAGTTGACCTTTCATCTCTGTTGATGCTTCTTTATCTTTTTCACCTTGAGGCTCACATCCTATAATTGTAAGACCACCTCCTTTATTATGTATTACAGTTACACAAGTATAATATACAATTGTAACTCCATCATAATAATGTATCCCTAAAAAAGGACCAGAAGCATGTATCTCGATTGAATCTACATATATATATATATATATATATATATATATTAATATCAATTTTATTCTAAATAGTAACAATTAAAGAATCTGCAACACCAGAATTCTTGCCAACATAATCATTAAGATAAACTCTGCGAGACAGGTACTTCAGCAGATATCCTGTAGAATCTGCTCCATCCTCTATATTAATCTTCGAATATTCATCAAAAGTACAGATATAATCATCAATATCTTTAATTTCTTCATCAGCAAGAGAATACACCTTATCACCAGGCGACATGTATATGTCTACCGGCTTCGTAGATTTATTATGAACTTGTTTTATTTTTATATAAGGAGGCATATTGTATGCTATATAGAAATATTTCAAAATATTTCGGTGTGAGATATAATGAAGGAAATTTTTCTTCTTAAATAGATTTTTCATTGTGATCTTAACAGCTCAAATCATTTGACTTTCCTTCTAATCCAACGGATGAAATCTCTAGACAACAGAGCGAGGAGGTAGTATTATTTAAGAGTAAGACACAATGGCGTCTGGCGGCTAATACATTATAATTTTGATAATCTACCTTAATGTTGTATGCACCTTAAGTGTAATGTACAAAATATAATTTATGTGAGTTATTTTAAAAGTTGTTTTTGGATAAAACATTATGCAATAAAATCATATACTAAATATGAAAGCTTGAAAAAAGACATCTATTTTGTAAGTTTTATATTGTTAATTAGATAAGTATCCGTGCTATAATACTGGTTAAATTTTATTTCGTAATCTATCTTGTAACCCACTATTTAACCTTTAACCGTTCAATCTATCAATTTCGTAATCTTTCTTTAGTTAACGTTGTGGTCTATCGATAAAATCTGTGGAAAATAAATTTGTAATACTGTGTTTAAAGATATTTGGAAACAACTTGATATAAGACTAAAATCTTCCAAAAATACAGTTTGGAATATTCATGATTTTATTTGTTACCATTAATATATCAATTATCAATTAAATATTTAGGTGTAACCAATTGATATTAATAGATGGAGTAATCTATAACCTATCTATAACTTATTTGTAATCATTTATTAAAAATATAAAGTTTACAAAAACTATGTTTTGTACTTTCCTTTTATTAAAAAGGGATGCTTACATTCAATGATGTAATACACAATAAATTTAATAATCTAATGAACGCATCTACTTGTCATTTCTTTTCTATTTTTTTTGCTTCAAAATAAATTATCCCTACTATTAAAAGAAAAACGTTGCCTGAAAAAAACCTTAGTTTTGTAAGAATTTACAATACAATGCCATTGCAATTATGACTAAATAAATCATTTGCGAAATAGGTAAAAATGTAATATGGTCTCTGCTGAATTCGGATAAAAGCGCGGATCTTTTTGACCCATTTATGTTATTTTCGGATCCTCTTCACTAAATCGTGACCGTTGATTCATTTTAATCATGTCCATCAATTTAAAAAACCTAAAAAAAGTTAACCTCTCTCTCTATGCTTCTGTCGCCGTCTCCATCTCCATCTCCAAATTATTTTTCCTAGAAGCTTACACAACAACTCTTGATCAGCAGAACTAAACACGAATGCTCTCTTTATTTGGAGGATTCAGCTACAGGTTTTAACTAAATCATTTGTTACCATTTTATTTTCTTCTCAATCTGTTTGTTTCCTTCCAAACCATAATCTCTCTTTCGCTTTTTAACTAAATCCAATTCTTCTGTTAAATTCATGTTGACGATGGCGGGTAAACAAGATCAGGTTTTCGAGGTCACTGGTTCGTACTTTTTCCCTATTTTTTTTATGAGAGTCTTGGAGATGTTCATCATAGTTATCACAGTAGGAGCTTTCTTCTTTTGGGTAGGTTTGTTTTTTCTTAAATCTTTATTTTGTCAGCTTAATTTTCTATTCTGTGAGATTAACCGCTGAACTCAAGATCCGAGATATATTTATCCGCTCTGTACCTCAAAATTATAATTTTAGTAATTTAGTCAGATTGGTTTTCTAGATTTTTAAATGAGCTTACCTGGATATCCTATGTGTGAATTCTGTAGGAATCCATTCTATTCTATGGTGATAATGAATTACTCGCATGTCTACACATGCCATATTTTCCAAAGGTACTGGCAATTTGTATTAATAACTTTTTTAATGTTGAGAGTGTGTTATTCCTATACCGCCATTTGAATACAGTATCCAACTTTGGCTTGCTTCTTCTCCTTCAATCATCAGCATATGCCTTTTTTAAATTGCCGTGATCTACCAATTAACCAATACTTTCTTGTGGTTTCAGGATTTGGATGAAAGTTTGCTGATAAGTTTGCTCTGATGGATGTAATGTCTTTAGAGCGATCATGAAGAAGACCAAAGGAGATGATACACTGGTGAGATAGTAACTAGATTCTTGAAAACCGTGGTTTTGATTTGATTTTGAAAATGTTGAAAAGTGTTTGGGTTTGTCTAACAGGTTCCAGTTTTATCAGCACATGTAAGCATCTTATTGCACATAAGCTAGCGGAAGAAGAAGCTGAACTTTAAGCTAAGGGTCAAGCTAGAAAGGCTAAACATTTGGTATGGTTTTGATTTTGGTATTTATTCCCTGTTATGTTTGTGCTCTTTTCCGTTCAGCCTTTTGATGATGACTCTTGTGCTCTTGTGCCTTTTTGATGATAACAATTGTCTTTCTAATATTGCAGGAAGAAGGACATGTTAAACCTGGAAATTAGTTGGATACCCATGAAAAATTCTAATTGGTGTTGCCACTAGATCTAAAAGGTAATTTTGCTTCACTTAACTCTCTTTTCTGAGATTTTTTGGTGTTTTTCTTTGAACGATACTTGGTGTGAATGATACTTTATTGTTTTCAAACAGATAAACAAGGCGTAACATGCTCAGAAGAGTTTGAATCCTTCCTGGTCAAGAGTCACTAAAGGTAGGCTTAAGATACTGATATTTTTAGGGTGTTTTAGATTTAATATATGTGATATGTTATGTAGGTTATAGTCTAAAGTGACTCGGTGTAAACATTCTTATAAATTATGAAACAGAGAAGATTCATAATTGTCTCACAAGTCTTGGTGATTTTTCATTGGCCTTGAGTGATTAAGACTATCGGATCCATTGGCAAGTCAAATACGGAGAGGCAATGAAGAATGATGCTACAGCAGCTGGTGTCACTGTGAGTCCTCTTTAGGTTTATTAGTTATTGGTTTTTGGTTGTGCCTTATATCATCATGAAAATAGACTGTTTATTTTCTGTTGTGTATATACAGGTCCGCTATTTTAAAGATGAGACAACACCTACAAAACTTGCGGTGTCTGTGTTCTTGGTAGAGAAAGATATCCTTCTGTTGAGTTGTATTGAGGTGTGTTTCCCTGGCTCATTGCAAATCTTTCTTCTGCAAACTGCTACAAGGTTGAATAATGAGAACAACAATGTTGCATATTTTGGTGTCAATTCCTAGGAAGCTCCATACGATTTAGCCTATTTATAAAATATTGTTATGCTACTGCTACCACCAATTTCCCTATAATTACTTTCTTAGTCCTCTTCTAATTTTATCCGTTTGTGGTTAATTTATACAACATTGGTAACTCTTTACTAATGCTTTTTAGATTACCAGTTACTCAAAAGAATTGGAGGAAATGAAGCACATGACCAAGCAAGAGTTCATTGCCTCCTCAGAATGTAAATCCAAAAGCAAGAACTTTTCATAATCTAATTATTCTAATTAATTGTCTAAATTCTTTCTTTGATTGTAACTAGAGGTCAAAAACCAATATAATACTGGAAGAGTAGCGGTTTCTCTAAATGAGTTTCTGTATACATCGATGTGTGACAAGGCATCATCAACAAGAAACCTTGGCAAGCAAGGATTGGCCGTGTTGCCGAGAATAAAGATCTTTACCTTGAAATCTTTGGTAAGTAAATCATCAAAACTTGGTCTAAAAGATAGTTAATAACAATGGATTTAACGTTTAATTTTGGATTTGATTCCCGTTATAATTTATTGGAATCAGTATCGAGATCAGGAAAGCATACTAGATGTTTCAAAAGCAAATCGAGGCTTCAGGTATGTTAATCAACATGATTTTGTTTGATTTCTTGCTTTTTCTATAAATTGAAATAATAGTATTGAATTTGAGTCTGAACTTTCCAATCTAAACACCAATTTAGGGGTTATATCTAGCAACAAAGTTACAACAACTATAAGAAAAAAAAATAGAAACTATAGTATCCATTGAAACTTTACAACCAGTCTCATGCTAATAATCTTTTATCTTTATGTTTCAGGTTCTAGACTTATAATCCTTTGGGTCAAATTATCACGAGACGTACCAGCATATGTAAGTTATCTGACCTAATTGAACTTGGTTTTCTTAGTTTCAAATATACTGTTTGTTTTATTTCTAGGTTTTTATATAGACTGAATTTTTTACACAAGTGAAAATGTGGCTGAACTTTCCAATCTACACAATATTAGGATGATGTCAATGGTAGGGTGGAGTCTGAAGGAGAAGACAAGGTTAGATTGAAGTTCACAAAGAGGCCAAAGCTAAGAAACCTTATAGGGAAAACGGTGATGTAAAACTAGAACTTGATTATGTTGTGTAAATGAGTGTGAGAGGGAGGTATTGTGGGGTTGATGTTGTTAAACACACAAAAAAAAAATTAAGCAAAAGATATTGATAACAAGGACAACGAACATGTGGGGAGAGTAGCCACAAACAGGTATATAGTGGATAAGAGAGGTGAAAAGTATTATGAGTGTATTGTGCTAAGGATTTTATATTACAAAAATTGTATATAATGAGAAGAAAGATGAGAGTAAAGTAGAAGTTCTCACCATTAGCATTTAACATCTGCATTTACTAGCTATTATGTTTATACATGTAATTAGGTTAGGTGGATTGCTCGAGTCTCCAACCACGAATATGAACCTAATAGGTGCTTTTAAACTTCAAACAAACTGTTATTTTTAAAGTCAAAATAGATCTTAAAAATAAGAATTTAGAAAGAAAAAAAAACTGAAAACATTATATAACATTCATACTATTTTCTAAATATTTTTTTACATTTACAGTGATTGTATGTTACGATTGATCTTAAAAATAAGAATTTAGAAAGAAAAAAAAACTGAAAACATTATATAACATTCATACTATTTTCTAAATATTTTTTTACATTTACAGTGATTGTATGTTACGATTGATCTTAAAAATAAGAATTTAGAAAGAAAAAAAAACTGAAAACATTATATAACATTCATACTATTTTCTAAATATTTTTTTACATTTACAGTGATTGTATGTTACGATTGATCTTAAAAATAAGAATTTAGAAAGAAAAAAAAACTGAAAACATTATATAACATTCATACTATTTTCTAAATATTTTTTTACATTTACAGTGATTGTACGTTACGATTGTATGTTACGTTTAAAGTTCAAACCATATTTTGGATAATGTTATTTTTGAGTCACGTCGAGATATTTTTTACCCGTAAAGATCGGATTAGATAAAGGTACCAAAAATTTAAGAGTACACGATCTGTATCCATCCCTTAGCAGACAGGTTTGACACGTTTGCCAATTTTATTTAGATCATTTGGTTCAGAAAGTTTTAATTTTTTGGCGGCTTTTTATATTATTTGATTATTCAAGTTTTTAACGATTGCTAATTCGGTTGACATTCGATCCAGATTTTTTATCATGTCAATCCAAAGCTCATGGCGAGACGATTATTAGTCTAAAACATTCTTAAACTAATATAGGTTTGTATTATAAATATTATACCAAATAAATGAATTTATAAATATAATCCCGTATGTACGTATGGATCCATGGTCAATAATTTTCACAACTTAAAATAAAATTCTTCTAACCCATATTTTTTAAAAAATCAGCCTAAATGAAATTATAACTATATATATATGTATATTAAACATTCAAATGGAGAATCATGTTTTTTGTCTAAATTTCTCAGCAAAAATTTATTAATAACATTATTATATGAGTAATTCTGTAAAAGGAAATGGTTATGGGACATAAAATTTCTAACAGGATAGATCGGGACGAGACAGAATGGGATGCGACGGGACGAGATTTAACACCCCGTAATAAAATTACTTTAACATTTTTAACAAACACGGATTGTGCTTGATTATTATAGATGGATTGCAAAAAAATGTATATTAGCTACGGGTTGCAGTATTCTACATATACACCAAAATATTGACAAAAAACACCATAAAAGAGTGGCAACCTAATTTTTATGGAATATATTAATATTATATAATTAAAATTTTACAACCTAAAAATGTTTATTATTTGATTGAATATATGTTTTATCAGTGTTTTTAAGTAATTTATTTTACTAATTAAGTACATATACTGAAATAGTATAAGTAAACTGAAACGGGTAATTCAAATATTGAAAAACAATATATTGATCAATTTTTTTTTTTAAAAAAAGAGACATAAATTTTAAATAAAAGTACAAATCAGAAAATATAGGTAGATAAATTCAATTGTCAAGTTTCCACTAATTTAGATAAGGATTGACAAGAATTTATCTATAGTGTTTCCACTAATTTAGATAAATTAAAATTTTGAGAAAATTCCAGTTTATTTATGGTATTAAGACGAGAAAGAGTATATGTAAACTGAAACGGGTAAATTCGAATAATAAAAAATAATATATTGAATAGTTTTTTTTTTTAAAAAAAGGACATAAAATTTAGATTAAAGTACAAAATAAAAAATATAGATAGATGAATTCAAGTATCAAGCTTTCACTAATTTGGATAAGGATTTACTATACGACAGGTAATTAACGACTTTGGAACGAGAACTTTAAAAATTTTGGTATTTTTGAAAATATTTTTGAAAATTATAATTTTTTGGATAATTTCAACTAACTAAATACAAAAAATCAACAGAGAACTCATGTATCCCATCTAAATTCTTACCCAATCTCTTTTAGTAAATATTGTTTAACGAGTAATTATTTAAAAGAGAACGAACATAAGACATAATATTATGATGGATACGGAACGAGACGGGATGAGACGAGAATGGATGAGACAAGACGAGATGAGACGGGATGAGAGGTGATGAGTTGGGAAGTGAGGAGATGGAACGGGACTGGACGTGTTTCCAGTTCCAGAGTAAATACGTTTATGTTTAATTTAAATGAAAATACTATAGCATCCGTGTACGCACATGTACTATAGCACCCGTGTTAATATAATTTTACTCATTTACGAATTTAAAATTTATATGAAAAAATTTTGTCCCGTGCTACAGCACGGGTTACTACCTAGTATTAAATTAAGGATGCAAATAGTTGCACTAAATTAATAAGTTGAAAGAGTTGAACAAATATTCAACTCACTTTTTACCTTTTGAGATGAATAAGTTGAAAGAGTTGAACAAACGTATTCAACCCCTTCAACTCAAAAAGTTGAAAAATTGAACAAATTACAAAGGAAAAATGTTCAACTCATTCATCCATTATTTTGCAGATGAAAGTTGAATGGTGTTTAACTTTTTTTTTTTCAACTCAAAATTTTCCAACCATTCAATCTTATACAACCATTTGCACCCTAAAATAGATCACACAAATTTTTCGCAATCCACATAGGTAGATTTACAACATCAGAATAAAAACTACAACCCATGATTTCCAATGGAACAAGATTATGAGCTTCTTGGTTATTAGTTATCATTACAACGATTTATATGTAGAAAGCAAACTTCGTTAAACTTAGAGGCCCAAAACTTGATACCATGAAATATTCCTGCGATATCATTGTTAGTACCGGAATTAGCACCTCCAACATACCGATCTAAACCCGTTAAAGGAATCGGTTATCTAAACCGAGAGCTCGACCTAAGTTTGGACTTTGTCTCTGAAGGCCCAGTAACACCGAGAAGCCCATGGACGAGGTGACAAACCGGCACTTCAACTCGCCCTACGGCTGACCTAGCAAGAAAGGAAGGACTTTCCTAATCAGTTCGCCTGTAATTAGGAAAGTCAATATATTCAGTATATCCTCGAATATATTCAGTAGATCTTTGAATACCTATAAATAGAGGGCAATCCTCTCATTGTAAGATCATCCAATTATTAATACAAAAACCCTAACCTTCTTCTTCAAGAAATCATAACCCCTCTTTATTTTCTAGCTTTAATCCATTATTTTAGAGAGAGATCCTAAGTGAATTTGTTCTCCACTCAAACAAATTCATTGTGTGAATTCTAGATTCAACAATCATCATTTCATTTAAGTACAAATTCAAGAAAACGAAAAAAAACAGACACTTCTAACGAAAACAAACGCATCCCAACTGACTGCCCGTCCGATCCCTTGCTAGTATAAAAAAAATGTAACTGATGTTACTGTTCTCCTCTTTATAAAAAAATGTATGTGGCGACGAAGTTTGTAATCAAACCCAATTATCTTACAGACTATATAGGTGGCTGAGTAAAACAAAAAAAAACAAAACAAACTTGCAGATTAATATTTATTTGTTTTTTTAGTTAACTATTATACTTATTAAAACTGATCCAACTTCCGAATTATGTTTGATATAAACGTTCCAACTTACAAATAATATTCAAACAGAAAGACCCAACCCCACAAACGATTCTTATATTAAGAATGACCGGAATTGTCAATTATACAAAGATGACTACAAATAGTATATTTAGTATTCATAAAAAAAAAAAAATCTTAAGAGTGACCCATGGTTTGGTTTAATACTTTAATATATTGATTTATGCCACCCATATTCAAATTATTTTCATTTTCTCATAGATATCTTTCTAAAACACTTCTGTTATCGATCACATGACACATGCCATCTATAATGGACAATACTTGGATTATAATTTTGTTCTAATTATAAAATCTAAACCATAACCATCTCATTTGTAAACTCAAATCGACATATAATTTTGTTCTAATTGTAAAATCTAAACTTTAACCATCTCATTTGTAAACCCAAACTGACATATAATTTCGTTCTAATTGTAAAACCTGAACCCTAACCATCTCATTTGTGAACCCAAACCGACATATAATTTTGTTCTAATTGTAAAATCTAAACCAAGCCAATATTTAACTTTCCTTAATTAAAAGTATACATAATTTGTTTCCTTGATTTGTTTTGCTTTTTAATTTAATTTTGATTTATTTTTTAATAAAATATTAGATAGAACATTCTGATTGGTTGAGAGAGGAGGGGGTGAGGGGTGAACCTAAGTATTTTTCCTTTATTAAATGCAATATATCTATACTAATATTTTTACAGCAGTTTTTGCTCAAAAATATGTTTATGAAAACATTTACCATTGAATGTCATTTAATGCTTATATTCATATCCAAACAAGTTTAGTTAATTCTTTCTACTATCCTTATAACCAAACATAATTAAATATTTTAAATATTTATATATATAATATTCTGTAATTAATATAGATATTTAGAATATTTATTCCATATTAAAAAATGTATTCTCCTATCATCTTTTTTTTTTCTATTTTAAAATTGAAATGTAGTGAATCATCATATAATACATTAAGTTAATAAAAATGTGTATTTTTTCCTCTATATATTGTGATTTGATTTTTTTTTAAACGAACATATATTACTCAATTAATATAAAAGTGTGTGTTCAACATACATATAGTAAATTTACCATCTATAGTAAATTATAGAATTTTATAACTTATAACTAATATATCTAACCTTAATAAAAAGTTTAAAATTATGAATATTTAAACATATTAAATTTTCAAAATAACACAAACGAGTTATATTACATGACGGTTATATAAGATTACATGATTGAATTGATAATACTAAAAAATAAAATATCATTAGTATGATACGTCGATACGGTTTAAATCTTTATTTTACTATTTTAACAACACTAGTATAAAATATGTCGAATCAAACTAATTTAATTAAGATTGTATTAAAAAAAAGTGTTGTGTGGTATACCCCGAATTATATAGTAAATTACTAAAATTAACAAAAAATATATTAGCAAAATTAGTATTAACAAAATAAAAATAAAAAAACTTGTCAGGCGGTACCCCGTGGATCATAATCTAGTTGTAATTATAGTATGTGTTATTGGAGCCATGTTCTTTCCTTTTTATTTGTATAATCTACCTTTTTGTCTTTTTGAGCATGTGTCTCCCAAACACTACTTAATTACCTAACATATGTGTACCATATATTTTCATCTATTAGTTTCTTGTAGTTTTGATGACATTGTGATGGCCTTTTGAGGGCTGTTCTATCACAATCGAACAGTTTACAGTGATATGTTTGCGCCAATTTTTGAGCTTTCGATGCCTCAGACTATATTCGTGCAAGACTCGGGTTGTGTAATGCATTGATACTTTCACTCAGTTTACTCTAGAAATTGAATACTTTTTGTGCTCACCCTTTTGGTTCTCTCTCTTTTTTTTTTTTTTCTAATAAAGAAACCTTCAATATGGCCATATTGTTGTGTCCTTTTTACGAGTTATGACCCACTCAGAGTCAAAATGCCAAGCAACCCTACATACATATATATATAGGAGTAAACGTCTCAAAACTCCCTAAAAAAATTTGATAAATCTCTTATCTCCCTCTCTATTCTTCATACCCTCACTTTTTTTAATAAGAGATGGTGAGACGATTTTAGCCTTCTAATTTCATTGACTTAAATTAAAATTTTTAAATAAAAAAACATATCCAGCTCTCGTTTTCGACCCGATAAACCCACTCGAAACCCACCTGGTTACTCACGTCTCAATCCAGCCGCCGGCGATTCTTCCGTCGTCGGAGCTCCTACCGCTGTCGTTCTTCACCAAATCAAGTTGAATCAAGTTGTTCTTCAAAATGCAGGTGCGTTACTTCACTTTAGAGTTGCTTTTGGTTGAATTTGTTTTTGATTTGTAAATATAGAAATTCAATTGGATTTAGATCGAAGAAAGCTTAGCACATTGGGTGTTTTACAAAGGTTTATGGGTCGATTGAGCTATCTATTAGATAAGAAAGGGATTTGGCTTTCGATTTCAGTGAATTAACTCGATTAGAACTCGTCTACCATTCAATTCGATTTTGATAGGAGAGAGAAGGTGGTGAAACTGGTAATACTGATATTTTTAGTAAAACTAGTAAAACTAGTAGTAGTACTAATTATGATTTTTTTATATTGGTTGGTTTGGCAGGATACAATATGCGAGAACGTCAGCCTACATTTTAAATATGAAGGACGCATGTATAGTATAATGTTCAAGAGGAATTTAACATTGTTGATGTTAAAAGCAAGGATACAGAGGAAGCTTGGGTTTGTTGAAAGTAACGTTCAGTTGCAGCTGAGCTACAAGCCACTACTGGTAGAAACATTGGAGCATTGTGAGCTTAATGATGATGAGGATGTTAATGTTTATCTAGACTCCGTTAATTATGAGAAGCGAAGATGTATGTTGTTTGTGAATGTCATCCCTTCTGAGCCTCAGCCTGAGCAAGTTCCCATAGTGCCC
>NC_025701.1:18181930-18182893 GCF_000633955.1 Camelina sativa
TTATGAGGGATCACACTAGCAATTGCCTGTGTAAACGACCTACTTTAGATACATTACAAACCAATTTATTCAAATGATTAATAATGGCAATTGCTAGGATAACTAACCGTTGTTGTACCAAGTGTATTTCCTATATTTCTTTAGAGGAAAACCTTTCTGACTGGTATTCTTAAATTTCCTCCTGCACATCCTAGGACAACTTGCATCCGCTTAGGAACTTGGTCAACATAAGTGTTCGCCAAAATTGGAACTGCCTCAAATAGTAAAAACTATACAACACCAAAAAAAAAAACTAAAATCAGCTTCACTTATAAGAAATATCAAAAATGAGAAAACTTCAAATTTTAAACTAACTAACCTCCAATGGAATACAGAAACCTGGAACAGGCCAGTTCACATTCTCTTTATGCACGACCCCATTAAAATGTGACATTGTATGAGAAATCTCTTCAAGCATGTTCTCGAATGATAATCTCCCCCAAGGAAAAGACACACAAAAACCTAGATCATTCACTGCTCTTACAACAAAATCATCGATACCCATGGCATCTCTCCCCGAGTCTTTTGTATAGCCTACAATGATGCTTCCTAAAAAGTAGAGAACCGCCATCTTCAACCTATCACGAGTACCATTGGGTTGCATTACCATTAGCTTTCCCCTCACATCTTGAAGTGTAATCTTTTTTTTTCGTAAAAAATACTTCCTTCGAAACTCGATACCGCCGGCTTCCTTATAATCAAGTGGATAACACCGACAATCTAATCCAGACATCAAAGCATGTTCTCTCAGACCATACCGGATTGGAACACCATTCACAACAAACCATGCTTCCTTCTTTTTTTCGATTTTAGCCGTTCGAAGTAAGAGCAACCACATTCCCATAAGCTTGTGGTTTGGTTCCCTTGGCATGTGAAAAATGTGCTTGAATTGTGGATGTTTCTCAAACCAATCCCTCTCAGAAC
>NC_025701.1:18183987-18187654 GCF_000633955.1 Camelina sativa
CAATCCCTCTCAGAACTAGTCAGTGAGTGCTCTAATTTATCCAGCGTTTCCAAAGTTTCTAAAATATGACACCTTGTCGATAGCTTGATTTTCTTGTTGTACTGACTAGAATTGAAGTGCATTCCTAAAGGTTGCATCGCTTCTGTTTCCTCCTCCGATTCCTGCAAAAATATTAGTTTTACATGAGTTATACCAGTTATACAACATCTAGTTGTACCAGTTCTACTAGTTCTACACCACCTAGTTGTACCAGTTCTACTAGTTCTACATCCAATAGTTGCATCAGTTCTACTAGTTCTACACCCAATAGTTGCACCAGTTCTACCAGTTCTACTTGATCGATTTCAAATTCCAATGAGTTTTCATATTCCGAACGAATGACACAGACTTGTTGTACTTACATTTGCATCGTTGTCCTCCTCGTGCTCCATCTCACTTTCGCTTGTACTCCTTCTCGAGTTACCTGCCGAGTTCGAACTTCCCTCCTTATCTTCTTCTTCTTCTTCTTCTTCTCCTTCATCGTCTTTTTCTTCCGATTCTTCTCCTTCATCGTTTTCTTCTTCCCCTTCATCGTCTTTTTCTTCCCCTTCTTCACAATCTTCTCCTTCATCGTCTTTTTCTTCCGATTCTTCTCCTTCATCGTTTTCTTCTTCCCCTTCAGCGTCTTTTTCTTCCCCTTCTTCACCTTCTTCTCCTTCATCATTTTCTTCTTCCCCTTCATCGTCTTTTTCTACCCCTTCTTCACCTTCTTCTCCTTCATCGTTTTCTTCTTCCACTTCATCTTTTTCTTCTTCCCCTTCATCGTTTCCTTCTTCCCCTTCATCGTTTCCTTCTTCTTCTCCATCGCTTGATTCCACAGAAGTAGATCTCTCGTTATCTCCTCCTTCTTCATCATCTTCTTCTCCATTACTTGATTCCGGAGTAGCGGATTTTGCTTTCTCTACTTCGTTCGCATTTTCTCTTCCGACCACCGGATTGGGTTCCTCCAAAACTCGACTTTTACTTTCTTCCGCCACCGTACTCAAAGCTCTCTCTCCTCCTACTGTCGCCGGACTCAAACCCGACACACCTACTTCCGGCGAATCGGATTTTGCTTTCGAACCACCATCTCCTTCTGAGATCTTCTTCTCTTTCAAACGCTCACTCCTCCTCCTCACAAGACCCCCCCTTGTTTTCACCATCTTCTTACTCTATTTTTGGTTGATTGAATGAAAACGAGAAAACCCTAGTTCATTTAGTTTTACCCAAATCGATTCGAATTTCCCGAAGAAAGAGAAGAGTGACGAGAGAGAGAGCAGTTTTGATTTACAGTTTTAAAAAAAAAAAAAAACCGATTCAGTTTTTTTTTGGGTCTTAGATCCGATTCAGTTTTTTGGGTGGATACTACCCAGGTAATTTTCGTAAATATCTAAGTTTTCTATGGACAAGAGTGTAAAACAACACATTCTCAATTTAAAAAAAAAAATCAAAAACAAATGCCAAAAAAGAGAGGGACTTTTGAGATTGTCAGAAATGTTTTAGGGAGTTCTGAGACAAAAACTCATATATATAGATCATCGTTTGACCTATTCCTTTTAAGGAAAATCGCTATTTTCATACCCCAACTAAGGGGGTATGTTGAATTCATACCCCAACTAAGGAGGTATGTTGAATTCATACCCCAGCTATAGCATTGAGCAAATCCATACACAAGGTTAAGTAAAATTCAAATTGGCTGCACCAACTCGACAAGATCATTGTGGCTTTTGTCTACTATGTAATATTTGTGTAATGCGTTAGATTGATTAATGAATGAATGGATTTGTTAAGTGTTTTTGTTGTTAACTATGTTAAGATTAACATAAAACTTCAATAAGTTTTGATTAGATTAAAACTAGAAGCCATGTTTTGAGTACAACAAAAAATTTGAAATTCACCGAAGTACACCATAAACTACCATGAGATTACCACAAAAACTTTCAATCTCATCGGACTAAAACAAAAAATTTCCATCCATCCCCTCCTTCTATTCAGTTCCTTCATTCCATTCATACACTACAAAATAACATGTGAAAACCTGAGTGATGATAATGAAGCTATTAATAAGCAGAAGTTTGATCAATAAAAAGACTCACCATTAATCATTCTGAGATTGCTGGCTTGGTCCTTTGCTTGGTGCTTGACTAAATCCTTGGCTTTGTCTTTGGCTTGGTTCTTCACCAGTTTTCTTCTTCTTCCACCTTCTACCAACAACTCCGAGAGCCGGACAAGTTCTAGTATTATGACCGACGGTACTACACCGGCCACAACGACTATCTCGTCCAGCTTTTGAAACTTTGATTCTCTTCTCCGGTTGTTCTTGTTCTCTTTTTCCTTTTGACTTCTTCTTTGGAGACTCATTCTTGCCCTTCTTTCTTTTTTTCTGTCTTCTTGGGACCTTTTGTAACTTCTCGTGGTGGTGGTTGAATCCTAGGCTCTTGAGATCTTATCCAAAAACCAATGCCATTAACGGCTGAGATCGACTCAGAGTAAATCTTGACATTTTTTGATGCCAAGTACCAATCACAGTTAACATAATCCTCAGGATTGTGCTTCTTGGTCAGTATAACTCTTAAAAAATGGTGGCAAGGGATCCCTGTCATACTCCATCTTCGACATGCACATGTTTTTGCATTCATATCCACCTTGAATCCATGCTTATTTTCAAGAACCTCATACTGCCCATTTCCACAATGAATTCCCTGACAATACTTTCGCAACCTCTCTTCCTCCTTGATGGTGTTGGAGACTTTGAGAGTGTATTTCCCTTGACGTTTCATAGCCTTCTTAAGCCTCACATCTATACGGATCATAGTTTGTCTTCTTATTATCTCCAACATCTCCACTAATGGCATCTCCCGAGCTTTATTGATGGCATTGTTGTATGACTCAGAAAAGTTGTTATAGACATCATCACAACTTGATTTGCAGCCAAAAACGAAGCTCTCTCTTTTGTTTCTCAAAACGACGATATTTCATACGTAGCTTCCACGTATGCAGCCGTTAACGGTCAGATAACACCATTACGCATTATGTATGTTACTACACCATTTATCGAGTTTGGGCAGCTAATTTGAATTTTATTTAACTTTGTGTAGGGATTTGCTCACTTTCGAAGCTGGGGTATGAATTCAACATACCCCCTTAGCTGGGGTATGAAAATACCGATTTTCCTTCCTTTTAAAGAATAAGTGAAACGACCGACCCATTTTTTTCTTTTTTAAATAATAAATAGTAAATATAATATATTAAAATAAACTACAGCTAGTGGTCCCATTCCACTAACCACCTAACCACAACACAATCAACAGCGGAATAACATAATCAATAAATGTCCAATAAAACAATAACCAATAACCAAATAAATAATATCCAGCATTAATTCCAAACAGCATAAATCAAATAACCAGCAATCCTAACAATGCTCTACGACTCAATTCTAGCAACCTAACAATGCCAGGTAACCATTCAATCAAGTCCCTAGAACATCCTCCTCTTCATTGCCTTTGATTCCACGATCACACTTTGCCTTTACCTGCACCACAAACACAAATTGAGATGCATGAGTATTTGATAAACACTCAGTGAGGCAATCCTCCCATCTACTGGGCTATACACACAAGCAATAAGATCTCTACATGCCACAAAC
>NC_025701.1:18189177-18189632 GCF_000633955.1 Camelina sativa
CTCCCAGAAGCCAAACCCAGTCCAGACAGTGACGAAATACCATAGAGAACTCAAAGAAACAACCACATAAGCACCAAATCACATAGAATCTAGAGATCTTAGCTTAGATAAGCCATGGTCATGCACTCACCTCTTTCAAGAAGATTCTGACCAACAAGAACGAATTTCCTCACTCCTAGCAAGCTTCTAACACCTTCCCAGCCTTAGATCTCCCAAGAACAGCAAGGAATCTCTCAATCTCTTCCCAAAAGCTCAAGAACACTCTCTCTTTTGATTTTCTCTCAAAAACGGCGAATAACACAAAATAACACGACCCTAGGTCGTTTTCTACCTCTAAAAACTCGATTTTAGGGATTCCCCAAACTAACCACGCAAACCGGACAATTAAAATTGAACCGGCCAAACCGGCCACAGCTGGTGTCGATCGATGCCTCACTAGAAGGTGTCGATCGACA
>NC_025701.1:18190775-18191720 GCF_000633955.1 Camelina sativa
TCCAGGCGTCATTTGCTCTTGACTTTTTGGACTTTCCTTTACTCCTAGGCCTAAACCTTGAGTTTTTTTTATTGGCTCCTCATCAGACATAAGTCTGCATGCCAAAATATATAAGGAAAAGTCCAAACTCGTCTCTCGGGTTGCCACCCTACAGCGCGCCCCCGGATCNCCGCCACCAAGGCCACACAATTGTCCTAAAGAGAACCGTCACAAAGACACTCTGGCTAAAAAGCCCGTCACAAAGACCACACAAATGTCTAAAAAGACCGCCCCACACGGGCACACTGACTCAAAAGTCCGCCACTAAGGCCCCACCCAAGCCCCTCCAAGGCTCTCCACCGCTAAAATGGACAAATTCCAACTCCCAGAAAACTTTCCATATTTAGCACTTCCCATTTTTGGAAACTTTCCACTTTTGGAAACTACTATTTCAGGAAACTTTCTTCCAAAACCCCGCCTCACGGAAACTTTGTACCCCGAACACCACCTCATCTTGTTACTGAGTCGCACAACCAACCACCCCAAGCGACCGAGTAACAAGAGAGATGGGCTGGAATACTCCATTCCCGCTCCAGCCACGGATTATAGATGGTACCAGGCTAAACAAGCTTAAGTCGCGGCTTGCTTCTCATACCACTTCTTGAACCTTGCCTTCATCTTTGCCTCAGGCTCCCAAGTCTGCTCCTCAACACCATCACAGTCCCACAGGACTCTCATCAAAGGAATCTTCTTCTTCCGAAGTTCCTTGATCCTCCTCTCGAGAACCCTCACTGGTCTCGCCTCCAAAGTCATGTTAGGCTGAAGATCCTCAGGAATCTTAGCCAACACCTCCTCTCCCTCACGGAGACACTTCCGCAACATAGACACATGGAAAACCTTATGGAATGCACGCATCACCTCAGGTAACTCCAATCTATATGCCACTGGTCCAACCCGCTCAATCAC
>NC_025701.1:18192266-18220661 GCF_000633955.1 Camelina sativa
GCACCCATCTCCAAATCATGAGTAGGATAGTTGCCTTCATGCACCCGCAACTGCCGCGAAGCATAAGCAATCACCTTCCCATGCTGCATCAGAACACAACCCAACCCAACTCTAGATGCATCTGTATAAACCACATAGGGTTCTCCCTGCTCAGGCAAAGCCAACACTGGCGCAGTAGTCAGCATCTCCTTCAGGCTGGCAAAGCCTTCCTCACATTCTTCTGACCAGACAAAAGGAACATCCTTCCCTGTCAACTTAGTCATAGGACGTGCACTGCTTGCAAACCCCTGCACAAACCTCCTGTAGTAACCTGCCAATCCAAGGAAACTTCTGATCTCTGTGGCATTCTGCGGTCTAGGCCAATCTCTGATAGCCTGAATCTTCTCTGGATCTACAGAAACCCCCTCTGCAGAAACAATGTGACCCAGAAAGCCCATCTCACGCTGCCAAAAACTACACTTGCTCAACTTGGCAAACAACTTCTGCTCCCACAGCTTCTCCATAACTGCCCTCAAATGCACTGCATGCTCCTCAGGACTCTTAGAATATACCAGGATATCGTCGATGAAAATGATGACAGATACATCCAGAAACTCCTGAAACACACTGTTCATCAATCTCATAAACGCTGCTGGCGCGTTAGTCAATCCGAAGGGCATCACCACAAACTCATAGTGCCCATATCTCGTCCTGAAAGCAGTCTTCCTCACATCTGCCTCATCTATCGGTATCTGATGATAACCCGACGCCAGATCTACCTTGGAGAACCAAGTAGCACCCCTCAACTGATCCAACAACTCATCGATCCTAGGAAGAGGATACTTGTTCTTCACAGTGACCCGGTTCAAACCCCGATAATCAATACACAACCTGAAACTCCCATCCTTCTTCTTCACAAACAACACCGGCGCTCCCCACGGTGATACACTAGGACGGATGAATCCCTTACTCAACAAATCCTCTAGCTGCTTCTTCAGCTCTGCCATCTCTGCTGGAGCCATTCTGTAAGGAGCCTTGGATAACGGTGTCGTCCCCGGTTCCAGTTCAATGGTAAAAGGATCCGACCGAGATGGTGGTAATCCCTGCAAAGACTGAAACACATCCTCAAACTCCTCCACTACTGGAATACTGCTAACCGTAGACTTCCCCACTGACTCTGGCATAGATATGGTAACCAGATAAGCCTCACGGCCCTTCTCGATCATCTTCCCAGCCTGAATGGCTGAGATCACGAGACTCCCCGAAGTCGGTCTAATACCCTGAAAAACCAACTTCCCTCCTGAACGCTCAAACTCCACTCTACCCCGATGGCAATCCAAATGCACCCTATGCCGATGCAACCAATCCATCCCGAGAATAACATCATACAGCTCCACTGGACTGATAAGCAAATCTGCTGGCCACGACTCTCCTGCGATCTGAATATCAATTCCTCTAGCCCGTCCAATCACTCTCAGGAACTCGCCTCCCGCAACCCTGACAACTCCTGCACGCTCTCCAGGATCCCCGCTGATCCCCGCACACTCTGCACACTCTGGAGTAATGAAGCTATGCGAAGCTCCAGAATCAAACATAACATGGGACTTAAACCCGCCCACCAACAAGGTCCCTACACAAACCTCATGTGTTGAGAACCTAACACTTTATCACAGGAAACATATACAATCTGAACCTACTAAAATTCACAAAGTTAAAGTACCAGAAAATATACCTGTGATCGCCCCGGCACTGGTTCCACCAGTCTCAGCTGTCGTGTAAACACGTGGCGCCTGCTCAATCCGTGCCACCTGCTGACCTCCAGGCTGCACCTGCTGCAACGCTGCCACTGCTGCCGGCTGCAACTTGGGACAAAAAGGCCTGATGTGCCCTGTCTCCCTACAGTGATAACATACCCGAGGTCCTGCCGTCGGAACACTCCTCTTGGGACAACTAGCAACCCTGTGATCCCTGCTCCCACAACCGAAGCAACCCGCACCACTCGGCTTCTGCGTAGTCTCCCACTTCCTCTTGGTTCCCTGAGCATGCCTACCGCCCCTGCTAGAACCACCCTGCTGCTGAGCCTTACTAGGCTGAACTGCTGGAGCTACCGCCACTGACTGTGCCCGGATATCCTCCTCAATCTCTGCTGCAGTCTCAACCAGCTCTGCACGCGTAGCATAACTCCTCCCTCTACAGTGAACTCTCAAGTCATCACGTAGAGCCCTCAAGAACCTCCTGATCTGAGCCTCCTCAGGCTCCATAGCCCGACCCCCATAACAAAGAAGTCGACTGAACTCCAAGTCCAGCTCCCGCACTGACCGTGTCCCCTGAGACAACTGAAGGAACTGCACCTCCAAACGATCCAATGCCTCTCTAGGAAAATACTTGCGGTTGAACTCCAAAACGAAGTCAGCCCAAGTCATCTCCCGCTGCACCCTCCTGCCAGCCACAGATCTCCACCACAACTCAGCATCACCACTCAAAAAGTAGACCCCTATGTCCACCCAAAACTCCTCAGGACATCTCAGAGTATGGAAGTTACGTTCCACTCTCGTCCTCCACGCATCCGCAGCAGTAGGATCTACACCTCCTGAAAACTGCTCAGTACGCAACCGACCCATCTCTGTCAACATGCTGAGATAACGAGCATGGACCCCCGCATCCGCAGCCACTGGCTGCCGCTCCTCCGCCACCACTGGTGGCACTACCTGAGCCTGAGCCGGTACCACTGGTGGTAACCGCTCTAACACCTGTGCTAGCAAAGCCGCAACGTCAACACCAGGGACTCCACCCGCTGGGACCCCCACACCCGGGACCCTAGCATCACCGGCCACTGGAGCATCAATACCGCCCCCTCCTGCCACACTCACGGAATCCCCCGGAACATCCTGCGACTCGCCAACACCCTCAGCTGTCACACTCTGGTCCTCGGTCTCACTAACCACTGGGGCTCTGCCCCTACCACGACCACGTCCGCGACCACGTCCGCGTCCACGACCTCGACCAGCCACAGCATCCTCTCTAACCATCTGCACTACCATGAACAGAAGGCTAAGCAAACAATTTTTATTATAACACAGAAAACATAAACTCACCGTGGAATCACACACTCGGCTCGAAGAGGATGTTCTAGGACTCCATGCCACACCCAATTGACTAACTCACATAATCAATCAAGATATGCAATCCCAAACATCTACAACAGAAACCTAGTAAACCCAAACCTAGAACCGTAAGGGCTCTGATACCAAAATGAAACAACCGACCCTTTTTTTTCTTTTTTAAATAATAAATAGTAAATATAATATATTAAAATAAACTATAGCTAGTGGTCCCATACCCACTAACCACCTAACCACAACACAATCAACAGCAGAATAACATAATCAATAAATGTCCAATAAAATAATAACCAATAACCAAATAAATAATATCCAGCATTAATTCCAAACAGCATAAATCAAATAACCAGCAATCCTAACAATGCTCTACGACTCAATTCTAGCAACCTAACAATGCCAGGTAACCATTCAATCAAGTCCCTAGAACATCCTCCTCTTCATTGCCTTTGATTCCACGATCACACTTTGCCTTTACCTGCACCACAAACACAAATTGAGATGCATGAGTATTTGATAAACACTCAGTGAGGCAATCCTCCCATCTACTGGGCTATACACACAAGCAATAAGATCTCTACATGCCACAAACAACAATCAATAAAACAAACCAGGCAATATACAAGCATAACAACGATCCATCGTAGCTGGAAGAAGGGTGTCGACCGACACCAGATGGTGCCGATCGACACTAACAATCTGGTGTCGACCGACACCATACTGGTTTCGACCGACACCCTGCCCGACACTCCCGAAAACCCTAGTTTGTGTTGACCGACACCTCCACATGGCATCGACCGACACTCGCCAAAGTCCCGAGCCGTCCTCGCGTTGGTGTCGACCGACACCCCAACTGGTGTCGACCGACACCGTTGTCGAGCAGCGAATTCCTTCGATCAGAAACTCCGAATCTCGCCTCCAATCTTCTCCAATCCGCTCCTTGCACTCCTAGAAGCCAAACCCAGCCACAACAGCGACGAAATACCATAGGGAACTCAAAGAAACAACCACATAAGCACCAAATCACATGAAATCTAGAGATCTTAGCTTAGATAAGCCATGGTCATGCACTCACCTCTTTCAAGAAGATTCTGACCAACAAGAACAAATTTCCTCACTCCTAGCAAGCTTCTAACACCTTCCCAGCCTTAGATCTCCCAAGAACAGCAAGGAATCTCTCAATCTCTTCCCAAAAGCTCAAGAACACTCTCTCTTTTGATTTTCTCTCAAAAACGGCGAATAACACAAAATAACACGACCCTGGGTCGTTTTCTACCTCTAAAAACTCGATTTTAGGGATTCCCCAAACCAACCACGCAAACCGGACAATTAAAATTGAACCGGCCAAACCGGCCACAGCTGGTGTCGATCGATGCCTCACTAGAAGGTGTCGATCGACACCCTTACCAAATTACCAAAAATTGGTTTGCGGGTGTTACAATAAGATGGGTTAGAAGGCATGAGTCTAGTGACGATGAAGGTTCTTCTAATCGTTCTACAAAATTCAAAAGAGAGGGTATAGTTCTTCTGCTAGTATTGAATGTTGTACGGAAAAGAGAAATGAGAGAGCCGAAGGAGATAATTCATCCGAAAATATACCATCCGAGAACGAGAAAAAGTAAAAAAAAAAACTCTTCTATTTTACTAACTTTTGGGACTGAAACCACTGACAATAGTGATAGAAATGGTTTTGAAGAAGAATCCATGGGAACCAACACAAAGCATCTGGTGCTCCTGAAGACCCTAAAAGATGCAATCTCAAATGAGCTACAAAGTCGCAATTGCATTCAATTATAAGTGTATCATTATAATAAAATGCTTACATCATACGATGATGTATACGTTATTAATATGATATCCACATATAAATTGTCAATGCATCTATTCATCTTGATACATATAGAAAAAACAATCAGTGACTTGAACCTGTCTAATCCGGCTCTTTAATCAATTTACTAGTATGAGTCACATGAATAAGTTGGGCTTAGCAGGGAGAATACACCGAACTCCGACAATATATCGGATTGGATTAGCGAAATCCCCTTCGGCAGGCAACTAATGCTCTTACTTTGGCTCTAATCTTGTAAGAGTATGTAGCCATATGAACTAACACTTCCTATTGTAGTATTGGTTTTGAAAAAACTTAGATGGAAAACACCTTCGCGGAACTCCACATCCCCTACGTGGAAGCAAAAAATGGGAGCATGGTGGAAGTTATTCTTTGTATGTCAATGATTCGGGCCGGGGAACAAGCACCTCGCTATTAGGCCAACTTATAAATTATCTTTACTGACCCAAGTTACAAATATTGTTTATTACTCCCTCCGTTTATTTTTACTTGTAATTAATTTTTGGTTTTCTATTACTTGTCGTTTTGTATTTACGATGCAACTTTATGAATCAAATTTTCAGGTAAAATAAAAAAATTAATTATTTTCTTAGTATTTGTGAAATTATCTAGAATAACAAGTAATATAAAATAGAGAGAATAAGAATATGATCCAACTTACAAACAAGATTTCATACATAAAAGACCCAGCTCACAAACTACTTTTATTAAGAATGACCCAACTTGCAACGTATCTAATCAAAACCTATACTAATAAAAGTAGAAGCTATTAGCTCCTAATGCTGTCCACATAAGATTTTAAACAACCAGTAGGAATTAGACATATCACTAATTAACATTTTTGCATAAGGTGTTATTTAAAACATCTAATAGGAATTAGACATTTCATTTATTAACATTTTTGAAAATATAGTAGTTTAAGTTTTTTTAGATAATGGAAAATTTTAAATCTGTGAAAATAGAAGACATAAATATAACGTCCAACATCGGCTAGAAAAAGTTTAGATAATGGTTCAGCACCATTCATTATAAATAAGACTAATATGCTTCCAACAACGAATAAGCAGGAAAACTTGATTTATCAAGCGTCTAATTCTAAAAATTTCATCTGTTTAATCTGATGTTTTATTTGAGCAAATAAAAACATTGAAAAGTTTCTAAATATTATAATTTCTAAAAGTTCTTAGGTTTTACAAAATTTTTAAAATGAACAGGAAGCTTGATTTATAAGGCATCCAAATTTAAAAGTTTAATTCGGTTCTTTATTTTAGAGAATTTAAACATTTTAATATTTAAACGATAATAAAATTTCCAACAATTTAGATTACATATACAACTAAATTTTAACCCGCGGTACACCACGTACATATAATTTTATTATTATTTATATTTTATGTTGTATTTATTTGTTAACTATTGGATGTTTTGTAAATAGAGCAATACCTAAATTTTCTGACTGTTTGTGCGGATAAATATTTATATTAATTTTTAAATCCGCAATACACTTCATGACCATTTTTTTGTTATATTTAGTTTATTTTGTTTAGTGTTTTGGATTCGATTTTAATTTTTAATTATTATAACAAAAAATAAGAGATCTAAATACATAAAAAGTAATTTATATGCTGTGATTCAGTGACATTTTCTTAATAATTTAATTATTTTACACAATCTTAGTTAAACCAACTTGATTTTATATGTCAAATATTCAAATATTTGTAGTAATGAGTGTTGACAAATAATAAAATGGGGATTTAAACATGATTATTTGTAGTAATGAGTGTTTAAAATGGGTATTTTAAACATTTTTAATTTTACATAGTCATAATATTTTAAAATTTTATTAAGTTTATATATATTAATTATAATATTTAAATAAATGCAAATCAAAGTTCTTCCTACGTTAAAATCAAAGCTCACAGGTTTTGGAAAACAAAATAGAAATCAAATTGTTGTTTTCTTTGTTTGTAAATAATTCAGAGATGAAGTTTCTTCAAAACACAATAGAATGTGTGATTATATCATAGTTTATGTTTCTATATTGATTGCTGTAATTTTTTAAGTTGGAATGAAATGTAAAATATTTAGGAAACAAAATCTGACGTAATGCTATTTTTAAAAATCGCACCTATTAAACCCTTTGTTAATGATATCAAAAGCTGCAATGTTTCGGTCCAACAATTGTGTTTCTTCGTTGCACCCTCAGCTTTCCATGTTGGCACGCGTTAGTTTTCACACTCTTTTGTTTTACACCTGTTTGTTTATATAAAGTTGTAATGTTTTGATTCAACGATTGTGCTTCTTCGTCGTACCCCTAGTTTTCAATGGTTGCATTTGTTAGTTTTCACACCTTATTGTTTCACATCTCTTTGTTTTCACACTCTTTGTTTTTATATATATACAAATTTTTATGGACTTTCAAAAGAGTTTTTGTTCTTTGAGTATTATTAATGATCTCACCCTTTGTTAATGATCTCAAAGTTGCAAAGTTTTGGTCTAACAATTATGTTTCTTCGTTGCACCCCCAGCTTTTCATGTTGGCACCCGTTAGTTTTCACACCCTTTTGTTTTACACATCTTTGTTTATATAAAGTTGCAATGTTTTGATCCAACAATTGTGTTTCTTCGTTGTACTCATAGCTTTCAATGGTTGCACTTGTTAGTTTTCGCATCTTTTTGTTTCACACATTTTTGTTTCACATATATATACATATTTTTATGGACTTTGAAAAGAGTTTTTGTTCTTTGAGTATGATTAATGATCTCACCCTTTGCTAATGATCTCAAAAGTTGCAAAGTTTCGGTCCAACAATTGTGTTTCTTCGTTGCACCTCCAGCTTTCTATGTTGGCACCCGTTAGTTTTCACAGCCTTTTGTTTTACACCTCTTTGTTTATATAAAGTTGCAATATTTTGATCCAACAATTGTGTTTTTTCGTCGTACCCCTAGCTTTCAATGGTTGCACTTGTTAGTTTTCGCACCTTTTTGTTTCACACCTTTTTGTTTCATGATATATCATAGTTTTTAGGTGTTTTTTGCCATGATATAAGTCTTATTTCTAGAGTCTCTTTGGTATTTTTAGAGTCTTTTGATTCTTTATATGATTTAGCATTGATGGGAGCATAATGGAGCTAAATAGGAAGATTTGGAGCTTAGTCAAGCATTGAGGCTGAGCTACAAAGTTGAGAGATGAATTCAGAAGTAAGCATCGATCGACACAACATCATCATCGGTCAATACAGAGACAAAGACGAAATCGGAGGTTTTTCTCACAAGTTTGAAGATTTACAGAGGTTTTTCTCTCAGGGTTTTGCTCTCAAAAGTTGCAGAGAAAAATAAAGCTTAGGTTTAAACAATGATAAAAAAATCCTATTTATTCCTAAACACGTCCAGGGACTAATGATGCAAATATGGAAAACTTTGGGAGCATAATGGAGCTAAATAGGAAGATTTGGAGCTTAGTCAAGCATTGAGGCTGAGCTACAAAGTTGAGAGATGAATTCAGAAGTAAGCATCGATCGACACAACATCAGCATCGGTCGATGCAGAGCCAAAGACGAAATCGGAGGTTTTTCTCACAAGTTTGAAGATTTACAGAACTGCCCAAAATTTTTCCATATTTGCATCATTAGTCCCTGGACGTGTTTAGGAATAAATAGGATTTTTTGATCATTGTTTAGACCTAAGCTTTATTTTTCTTTGAGAGCAAAACCCTGAGAGATTTTTAGAGAGCTTTTGGAGAGAAGAATCAAGACTCCTTCAGAGAAGATTCAGAACTCCTTTACTTCTACTTTAATCCCTTAATGCAGTTTATTCAGAATATGATTTGTGTTTCATTGATTATGTCTGAGTAGATCTGCTTGTTAGGTTTAGGGTTTCTCATTAGAGATTTCATGGATTAATAGATTAATTAATTGTTGGGATTCATTATCTTTCTTTTTCTTCACCATAGGTTGTTCTTAATGCTAGATCTTTGATTAGTCATCTAGATTTAGATCTTAGGATTATTGATTGATATGAGAATATAATTGATTTTCCTGATAAAAACCTTTGGTGAGCAAAATTACTTTTTGCAAAGAGATTTGAATTAGTGATTTTGTGAACTTATCTAAACTTGATTTTATTGCTAATATTTAACTTGAATTTTGCAAAGAGATTTGGATTTTTGGGTTTTAAAACTTAGATAATATTTGCAGTGAGAACTGATTTATTTTACAATTGTGTTTAGAGTTCAAGAACGGTGCTTAATTGTTGAATCCTGCTTGCTTAATTAATTGATCTGATTTTCTATGATTTACTGAGAATTTTCCTAGGCCTAGGTTTCATCCATCTGAATTTACAACTCTTTTATTTTCTGTTTTATTTTGCAATTTAATTAAAATATTTCTGTTTAGCATAATTAAAAGATTATTAAATCTATTGTGTGAATCTAGAGTTTTTGTGGATACGATCCCTAAGTACTACAATTGATCTCTTAATTTGAGAGAGTAGCTTTAGGGTAAATTTGAGCATATCATTTCATACCTCTTTGTTTTCACACTCTTTGTTTTTATATATATACAGATTTTTATGGACTTTAAAAAGAGTTTTTTTTCTTTGAGTATGAGTAATGATCTCACTCTTTGTTAATGATCTCAAAAGTTGCAAAGTTTCGGTCCAANACTTTAATCCCTTAATGCAGTTTATTCAGAATATGATTTGTGTTTCATTGATTATGTCTGAGTAGATCTGCTTGTTAGGTTTAGGGTTTCTCATTAGAGATTTCATGGATTAATAGATTAATTAATTGTTGGGATTCATTATCTTTCTTTTTCTTCACCATAGGTTGTTCTTAATGCTAGATCTTTGATTAGTCATCTAGATTTAGATCTTAGGATTATTGATTGATATGAGAATATAATTGATTTTCCTGATAAAAACCTTTGGTGAGCAAAATTACTTTTTGCAAAGAGATTTGAATTAGTGATTTTGTGAACTTATCTAAACTTGATTTTATTGCTAATATTTAACTTGAATTTTGCAAAGAGATTTGGATTTTTGGGTTTTAAAACTTAGATAATATTTGCAGTGAGAACTGATTTATTTTACAATTGTGTTTAGAGTTCAAGAACGGTGCTTAATTGTTGAATCCTGCTTGCTTAATTAATTGATCTGATTTTCTATGATTTACTGAGAATTTTCCTAGGCCTAGGTTTCATCCATCTGAATTTACAACTCTTTTATTTTCTGTTTTATTTTGCAATTTAATTAAAATATTTCTGTTTAGCATAATTAAAAGATTATTAAATCTATTGTGTGAATCTAGAGTTTTTGTGGATACGATCCCTAAGTACTACAATTGATCTCTTAATTTGAGAGAGTAGCTTTAGGGTAAATTTGAGCATATCATTTCATACCTCTTTGTTTTCACACTCTTTGTTTTTATATATATACAGATTTTTATGGACTTTAAAAAGAGTTTTTTTTCTTTGAGTATGAGTAATGATCTCACTCTTTGTTAATGATCTCAAAAGTTGCAAAGTTTCGGTCCAACAATTGTGTTTCTTCGTTGCACCTCCAGCTTTCTATGTTGGCACCCGTTAGTTTTCACAGCCTTTTGTTTTACACCTCTTTGTTTATATAAAGTTGCAACATTTTGATCCAACAATTGTGTTTCTTCATCGTACCTTTAGCTTTCAATAGTTACACTTGTTCGTTTTCGCATCTTTTTGTTTCGCACCTCTTTGTTTCACACCTTTGTTTCACATTTCTTTGTTTTCACACCTTTTTGTTTATATAAATATATACAGATTTTTATGGATTTTGAAAAGAGTTTTTATTATTTAAGTNATAGATTAATTAATTGTTGGGATTCATTATCTTTCTTTTTCTTCACCATAGGTTGTTCTTAATGCTAGATCTTTGATTAGTCATCTAGATTTAGATCTTAGGATTATTGATTGATATGAGAATATAATTGATTTTCCTGATAAAAACCTTTGGTGAGCAAAATTACTTTTTGCAAAGAGATTTGAATTAGTGATTTTGTGAACTTATCTAAACTTGATTTTATTGCTAATATTTAACTTGAATTTTGCAAAGAGATTTGGATTTTTGGGTTTTAAAACTTAGATAATATTTGCAGTGAGAACTGATTTATTTTACAATTGTGTTTAGAGTTCAAGAACGGTGCTTAATTGTTGAATCCTGCTTGCTTAATTAATTGATCTGATTTTCTATGATTTACTGAGAATTTTCCTAGGCCTAGGTTTCATCCATCTGAATTTACAACTCTTTTATTTTCTGTTTTATTTTGCAATTTAATTAAAATATTTCTGTTTAGCATAATTAAAAGATTATTAAATCTATTGTGTGAATCTAGAGTTTTTGTGGATACGATCCCTAAGTACTACAATTGATCTCTTAATTTGAGAGAGTAGCTTTAGGGTAAATTTGAGCATATCATTTCATACCTCTTTGTTTTCACACTCTTTGTTTTTATATATATACAGATTTTTATGGACTTTAAAAAGAGTTTTTTTTCTTTGAGTATGAGTAATGATCTCACTCTTTGTTAATGATCTCAAAAGTTGCAAAGTTTCGGTCCAACAATTGTGTTTCTTCGTTGCACCTCCAGCTTTCTATGTTGGCACCCGTTAGTTTTCACAGCCTTTTGTTTTACACCTCTTTGTTTATATAAAGTTGCAACATTTTGATCCAACAATTGTGTTTCTTCATCGTACCTTTAGCTTTCAATAGTTACACTTGTTCGTTTTCGCATCTTTTTGTTTCGCACCTCTTTGTTTCACACCTTTGTTTCACATTTCTTTGTTTTCACACCTTTTTGTTTATATAAATATATACAGATTTTTATGGATTTTGAAAAGAGTTTTTATTATTTAAGTATTATTAATGATCTCACCCTTTGTTAATGATCTCAAAAGTTTCAAAGACTCGATGACTTTGAAAAGAGTTTTTGTTCTTTGAGTATGAGTATGATCTCACCCTTTGTTAATGATCTCAAAATTTGCAAAATTTCGGTCCAATAATTGTGTTTCTTCGTTGCACCTCCAGCTTTCTATGTTGGCACCCGTTAGTTTTCACACCCTTTTGTTTTACACCTCTTTGTTTATATAAAGTTGCAATGTTTTGATCCAACAATTGTATTTCTTCGTCGTACCCCTAGCTTTCAATAGTTGCACTTGTTAGTTTTTGCATCTTTTTATTTCACACCTTTTTGTTTCACACTTCTTTGTTTTCACACCTTTTTGTTTTTATATATATACAAATTTTTATGGATTTTGAAAAGAGTTTTTATTATTTAAGTATTATTAATGATCTCATCCTTTGTTAATGATCTCAAAAGTTTCAAAGACTCGATCCAACAATTGTGCTTCTTCGTTGCACCCCCAACTTTCCATGTAGACACCCGTTAGTTTTAACACCTTTTTGTTTTACACCTTTTTGTTTATATAAAGTTGCAGTGTTTTGATTCAACAATTGTGTTTCTTCATCGTACCCCTTGATTTCAATGTTTGCACTTGTTAGCTTTTGTATCTTTTTGTTTCACACGTCTTTATTTTCATATTTTTGCATCTTTTTGTCGTACCTCCATCTTCAAAAATCGCACCTATTAATTTTTTCACATTTTTCACACTTCTATGTTTTACATCTTTCTATTTTATACCTCTTTGTTTATTATATATAAACTTTTATGGAATACAAAAACAAGTTTTGAATTTAATGTTTAGAGTATTTTTTTAAACTTACAAGTTAATAAATAAAATCATAGATTTATATGTTTATATATTATAGCAAACTCACTTNTTAGGGTAAATTTGAGCATATCATTTCATACCTCTTTGTTTTCACACTCTTTGTTTTTATATATATACAGATTTTTATGGACTTTAAAAAGAGTTTTTTTTCTTTGAGNATTTCTTCGTCGTACTCCCAGCTTTCAATGTTCATATTTGTTAGTTTTCGCACATTTTGGTTTCACACCTCTTTGTTTATATATATATATATATATTTTATATATAGACCTTGAAAAGAGTTTTTATTATTTGACTATTGTTTAATACCTCCAAACTTAAAAATTCTGAGTATTATTTTCTTTCAATTTATTAATCAACATTAATTCACTCATCTTTGTTAAAAAAAATTGGATTGTTTTATATATTGATTCATTCATCTAACTTTTGTTTGGTGCTGTTTTCCATCTAACTGTATTAATCATCTCTTTCAAGTATTAATTTAGGTAATTAATTGTGATTTCTAATTTTTCATAGATTTCTGTTTTTAGTCAATTTGGTTGGTTGCAGTTACAGCTATGAGCTCTTTCTCACTGATTCTTTTATTATTTTTTATAAATTTTGATAGAATAATGATTTAAATTTTATTTTATGTGAATATCTTTCAAAATTGATTATCTGAGTATGATTCAGTAAACCTAGATTTATATATCTTTAACATTATTCTCTTATTGTCACTGAATCGATTTTTCATTTTTATATATATAACAAATATTTTATTTAACTAATTTGGTTAATTCATCTTAGTCATTATTTATGACTTTTATATTATACGGTTAAAAAATTACCAAAATATTTTCACTCAAAATGTGAAATTAACAATGTTAATCATTTCAAATTTTCATTTTCCCGTACGGTAACGTACGGGCCGATATCCTATTATATATAAAATCAAATCAATAGTACGAGGATGTATGAAAAAAAATTACTACCTACTTTTTTTTTTTTTTGGTAACAGGTTAAATTTATTACCATTTTCTGATTTTCTCTATACAATGTTGATACAACTTATTAGAAAGAAAGACAAAGGGGAACTAGATAGGGAATGAGATACAACCAAAGTAAGAAGCAAGAAGAGTTCCTGGCACCGTGATGAGCCTATAACCTGATAGCACAATCCAAAGCTGCTTGCACTGACGAGGCGGAAGAGTTGATGCTGGTGAAAATCCTCGCGTTTTGTTCTTTCCAGATAAGGTAGCATGTTGTTTGCAGTAGCAGTTTGACCAGCGTCCCTTCACCTGAAAATCTTAGGTTTCTAGTCTGCATAATCCAAGTGGAGATGGAGCCAATTGATGCTGGTGGGTGACTCCAAATTTTTGAAGCAAAAGTTTGCCAAATCCCTGCGGAGTAAGGACATTCGAAGAAGAGGTGGTCATGAGTTTCCAAACCGTTTGAACAGAGCACACAAACTGCAGGAACATTTAGTCCCCACGCTCGCAACCTGTCCCTCGTAGGCAGTCTTCCTTTCATTACTAGCCAAAGGATAAAAGCAAATCTGGGAACTCCTTCTTTAAACCAGACAATTTTTTTCCAAGGTACCAGAGGGGAGACTGATCGCAGTTGCTCCCAAGTTTCCTTGGAAGAGAAAGATTCTGATAAAGAACCTGACCTTCGTCGCCATAGATAAACATCATGGCCCTGAAGAGTGCGGGGCGGGGTGATTGTTGTTAGTGTGATCATGAGTTGCTGGTGTGCCTCTGAGCAAGCTCCCGAACCCACCATTCACCATTTCTCACCGCCTCCGCTACCTTTGCTTCCTTTCTAATGCGAAGATCCCTTGGACCATTCTCCCCAATGAAAGTTAGAAGAGGCCCAGGACCTGTCCAATTATCGAACCAGAAAGAAACAGACTTTCCATCTTTTACTTCACACTTCATGAATTCCACCATATGAGACTTGAGAGAGATCATTGATTTTATTGTCCTGGATAGCCTTGGGGAGTCCCTCAAACTCCAGAAACTCTTTCTTTGCAAGATATTGTCTCTTATCCAAGCTACCCATAGAGAACCCGCATTTGTAAAGAGATTCCAAATCAACTTTAGTTGAAACACGATTGCAAAAGTCCTCCAACAAACGAATGCCCAGTCCCCCTTCCTCTTTAGGCTTGCAAACGTCTACCCATGCTACTCTTGCCCCCACTGCCGAGGTGACTTTGTTTTTCCAAAGAAAAGCTGCCCATAGAGAGTCCACCTTGGTATAGAAACGCTTTGGAAGGTTGAACACTGCACTCCAGAAATTAACCATGCCATAAATGACCGAGGATATCAACCTGATCTTACCAGCAAAAGAAAGAAACTTTACTGTCCAAGCATGCAGCTTGTTTGTGATTTTCTCGATGAATGGTTGCAGAGTAGCACAGGAAATTCTCGCTGGATTCAGCGGAAGGCCCAGGTAACGAGTAGGGAATACACCCACTTTAATCCCTTGCAAGGCGCTAAGGACTGCCACTTGAACCTCCGAATATCGCCCAAAGAATATTTTTGACTTTTCCAGGTTGACATCCAAACCACTAAAGCTCTTGAATGTTTTCATTGTTTCAGCAATTCAATTGAGAGAGTGTCTCGCTCCATCCGAGAAAACCAGCAAGTCATCAGCAAATAAAAGATGTGTTACCACTGGGGATGCACAGAGAGGGTGTAGCCTTATGTGTCCTTGGTCTGCAGCTCGTTCAAGCAGTTTGGATAGCACCTCCATAACCATAATGAACAAATATGGAGAGAGTGGATCGCCCTGACGGAGTCCTTTTTTCCCGGGAAAGAAACCCGCTAGTTCACCATTGATTGGTATCGAGAATCTTGGTGATGAGATGCATTCCTTCACCCAAGTGCAAAATATAGTTGGGAAGTTCTGAGCTTCAAGCACCTTGAGCACAAAATCCCAACACGCCGTGTCAAACGCTTTCCTTATGTCTACCTTGAGCATGCAACTCTTACTACACTTTTCATTTTGATAATCCTAGATTAGCTTCGACGCCAATAGTACGTTCTCGCCCAGACTTCGTCCCTTTAAAAACGCTGCTTGGTTTGGACTAATGCAATATGGTAGAAGAGGCTTCAATCTGTTTGCTATGATCTTGGAAATGATTTTATAAGTCAGATTGCAGCAACTTATCGGCCTGTAGTCACCCAGTTTACATGCTTCAGGTTGCTTTGGAATGAGAGTAATAGTCGTGTTGTTAAAGTCCTTCAACAGTCGGCCATTCCTGAAAAATTCCTGCACTGCAGCGATAACATCTGTCCCTACTGTGTCCCAGGATGCTCTGTAGAATTCCACTGAAAAACCATCTGGTCCAGGGCTCTTATCCCTTGCCATTGCGAAGACAGCACTCTTAATTTCTTCTGCTGAGGCCATTTTCTGCAGCTCATGTCTTTGAGTGTATGTGCATCTGAAAGAAAGCAAATCCTGTATCTCGGTGATTGAGGCAGGAGATACTGGCATCTCTGTGCATCCTATTATACCCTGGAAGTAATCTGCGGCATGCTCCTTTATATCCTTTGGATCAACAAGCTTTCTATCATTCGTATCTCTGAGAAAGTGAATGTGGTTCCTCGCAGCTCTCTGGGAGGCAGACTTGTGGAAGAAAGCTGTATTCCTATCTCCAAGATTCATCCAAGTAGCTCTCGATTTCTGACGAAAGAATTTTTCCTCTGCTGATTTCAGAAAATTCCAGTGCTCCCTAGCTTGATGTTCTTCCCTTACTGTTTGAGCATCCGGGTTAGAGAGAATATTCCGCTGCAAGCTTATGACCTTTTCTTCTTAAGCTTTAACTCTTGTTGTAATCCCGCTGAAGTGCTGCCTATTTAAACCTCTGAGCACTGGTTTTAATAGTCTGAGAGACCTTACTAGCTTGAACTGACATGTGCCCTGGATCTCTTGTGGGTTCCATGCTTGTCTAACTGACGCATGATAGTCATTGTGTGCTACAACATGGGTGAAAAACTTAAATGGCTTTCTGATCTCGCGATTAATAGACGGCATCTGAAGAGATAAGCAGCATGATCTGATTGAAGAGGCGCTAGAAAATCTGCATAAGAGTTTGGGAAGACCTGAGCCCAAGGTTGGTTGATGAAAGCATGATCAATCTTTTTTGATGCCGGGCTATCCTCTTGATTATTCCACCAAGTGTAGGTTAGGCCTTTCGCTTGGGCTTCAAACAAATCTGCATTCTGCATAGCCAAATTGATGTCATCCATTCCTGTTGTATCAATGTTCTGCGAGAGATGCTCGGAGTGATGCGAGAGTCTCAAGATCTGATAAAAGTCACCTATCACCGCCCACGGATGCCTTGATAACGGAGTATTACCATTCAACCAATCCAGACGGTTGTCTTTCCTCTGGTAAGTTGTAAGCATAAGCAAAACAGACCGAGAAATTAATATTATGTGATGGAATATAGATACCGCATGTTATCAACTGCGCCGAAACCTTATAAACCACCAAATTGACTGATGGATCCCAAACAAGCACAATTCTTGCTGTAGAGTGGTACTCAAAATTTCCAAAAAAATTCAATCCTGCAGGAATCGCTCTTGCTATTCGTCCTGCATTTATTTCTTGAACATGCGTTTCCACAAACGCTCCAAAAAGTGGCTTATGGATATTAATCCAATCTTTCGTTAAGTCCTTACGTCTGGTACTATTTATACCTCTTACATTCCACACAAAAAACATATATAATGTTGGATTACTTATAAATTGTGGCCTTTCGGCCACTCTTCCGGCGCGAAACCAGAATAAAAGGAGCTCCATTTTCCTCAGCCTCAGGAGCTGAGCAATTCAAAGTATTTGTGGCCTCTGCCTCAGTACCTTGGTTCATAACTTCCTGTTCTTTCTCAGCAACAGTCGTAGTCTCAGCAACAGTCGTAATCGTAGTCTCAATACTGGTGACCACTATGTTAGACATATCCTTAGAAGGGGTTCCTCCGTCTTGCACTGTCTGAGTTCGCTCCTCCCCTGTTTTGCTTGAAGGAGCTTGAGGAATCTCTAACTCTTCCTTCGACTAATCCATCGTATTTGATACATTTCCTGCAGCTTCCTTAGGCACTTCTTTGATTTTCCACACTGCTGCTGGAGAACGACCTTGACGAGATCTTCTATTGATTCTAGGTCGACTCCGAGATCGATTCGTCCTAGTTCTGCTCATGGGAGGTACCTGAAGCCACAACTTGCACTGACTTCGGTCATGGCCGTACGCATTGCATTCCTGACACTTCGGGGGCAACCAAGGGTATGTAACAGATACCTCAAATTCACGTCCAGAGGATAGCCCCATGATGAGGTTTGTTGGGAGGTCCTTTGTAAGATCAACTCTGACCAGTATCTTAGCAACCTCAAATGTTTCCTTCTTCTCTGTTTCGGGAGCCAAAGCCATTGGCTTTCCAACTGCTGTTGCAAGCCTGCTCAAGTTCTTCTTGTTGAAAAGAAGGTATGGTACTCCTCTAAATTCCGCTGTAATTGCAGCTGAGGTAATGCTAGGTGCATCTGGCTCAAACTCAGGCAACCATGGGGAGACAAACATGGGGAACCCTGCTATGTTCCACATGTGCCGACTGAGAAGTATAGCCCTGGTTCTTTCGTTTGTCACTCGTAGCAGAAAAGAACCCGGACCCGTGTTGTGCACAAAGATACGCGGTCCCGTTCTAGCCCACAAAGCATTCACTACTCCGATTAACCTACCCATTTCTGGATAGTTGCCATGAAATTGAGCAAATACGAAATCTTTGAACTCATCCTTCGCCTCCTCAATATTCTCATTAGGGATGAGTACAAAGGGGACAACAGTGATATGTTGTGATGGTGTACCAAGTTCCTCCAAATCGTCCTTGAGGAGACTGGACCACTTTATATCCATAGTCGGCATGACCTTCCCTGTAGAGTTAGCTGATATAGTTTTGCCCAGAGAGTCTGCACCAGTGTTTACCACCTCTTCCTGAGATTTTTTGCTGGAGACACCTGCCTCAACAGCCAATAGAATCATAGGTGGAGAAGTTTCATCTTGGGGAGCAAGAGAAGATGTCAGATCTAAAGGGATCTTTTCCGCTGAGGCCGCCGAGTCTCCTGGACCAGCAACTCCTGGCGTAGGTGATGGGATCCCGACAGTTAATTCTTCGGGGGTGACATGAGTGACCGGGTCTATGAGGTTTGTGGATTTGCCTCTGTCGACCTTATGAGAAGAGATCCCAGTTAACGCAGAAAATCGAGCGAACTGCGAGGTTCCGGGGATTTGAGATTGAGAGAGAGTGGAGTCCTTCTTTTTCTTTCGCTTTGGTATCTGGAACAATTCTCGTCGCCGGCGTGAGACCGGCCAACGGCGACAATTAGAGTTAGGAAACTAATCAGCTATAAAATCGCCTCAGGAGAGAGAAAACTTTTTGATAGACTAAGCTTTTCTAGTCTTTATTTACCTACTTTTTATTATTAATGGATTTAAACTTTTATTGACTTATTTGATTACAATATCTACGATATTTTCACGCTTAAGTATGTTTGAAAAATTGAGAGTGTCGATCAAAATAAAATAGACCAAAATTTTTTTTGCCAATATTGATTACGGAAAATACATATTGCAAAATATATTAAATGGAGAAAGGATTATAGATGAAAAAAGTATTGTCCTTAATAAAGTATGAACTATTCGAATGATTTTCTACAAAGTTGTAATTAAAAAAAAATCACTCATTTTGTGTCTCTTGTAAAAGTTGTGTAAAACTTTGTTCGCAAAACAAACTTTCTTATTAATACAAAAAAACAAGAACAAATGTTCCAATAGGGAAACAAAATAAGTATTTATTCAATGTTTTATTTCAGTTTACAATGGAGTCACACTTGCAAGCACAAAGCAGAAAAGGAAAAGTGGGATTTGCCCTCAGAGATAGGAAACATAAAGCCACTGTATTATTTGCAAAAAGAAAACAGAAATAGAAGGGAAAAGGAGACTTAGTCGTATGACTTAATCAGCAGTCTTGCTGGTACTTTGGGTTGCGCCATCGTCGAGTTAGCCTTTCATCTCCGCTGATGCTGGAGTTGGAGGCTCATATCCTACAAGTGTAAGACCTCCTTTTTCTTTCCGTGTTGCAGTTACACAAGTAAAATTTTTTATATTTCCATCAGACTGATGTACCCCTAAAGCTTTATCATTAGCTTGTATCTGGATTGAATTTGCAAGTATCTCTATATTTATGAAAATTGATTCCGTAAATACAACAATTACAGAATCTGCAACATCAAACTTCTTGCCAACCTGATCATTAAGATAAATTTTGTTCAAATCGTACTTGAGCAGATATTCTTTAGCATCTTCTGGATCCTCTATAAGAATCCTTGAATATAAATCATATTCAGTAGTGATATAATCATTGATCTCTTTGGTATCTCCAAAAGCAAGAGCCCACCCCTCACCACCACGCGTCGTGTATATGTGTGCAGGCATCGTCGAATTATTATGAGCCTTTTCTATATATGGAGGCTCTGGTGCAGGCTTGGAAACAACATATATTGTACTTTCAGACGCCATATTACACGTACTATAGGAGAAATAATTTCAGATGTTATGTATATATTTTGATGTGAGAAGTAACGAAGTAAGCCTTCTTCTTAAATAGACTTCTCATTGTGATCTCAACGGCTCAGATCTTTGAACTCTCTTTCTAATCCAACGGATGCAAATCTTGGGACAACTAAACGGCTAAGTCTAACATTTAAGTTATTCATTACAATAGAATATTTAAATTATATTTGTTTTAGATTATATTTATTAACAATGACCCAATTTACAAGTTATGTTTAATAAAACGATCCAACTTACAAATTATATTATTTATAGAACAATCTAACTTACAAATCTATACTATGAAAGTTGGCCAACTCTCTCCATCTTTCTGCAACATCAGTAATGGAGAGAGTGCCATATGTCCATGACTAAAATCAACCAATTATCTTAAATTCTTTATGTTGCTTGACTGATCCTCTTCGTCTTCTCTTGCTTGATTTTCATAGTAACTGCTACTTCGACCATTTTCGCCTTCCCTTGTTTTGATTTTTGTAGTAACTGCTCCTTTATGATATCTTTCACATCCTGCTGTTTTTTATGTAGTAAAAAAAGATATGGAAGATGAAGATCAACTACACAGAAAGGAGAACTTGAAGATCAAACATATTCAGAGTATAATCTTTTGAAGAAATCACCAACGAGACTCGACTTTAGAATATATATTAGAATGCTGAAGATAACATAAGACTGAACTTGCTAAAGAAAGAACATTATCTAGAAATTGTCTAATTAGAACTGATTAGTATGCTTATTGTTCCAAATAGTTGATGGGTACAACTTGTGGCTTTTTAGGCTTCTTAAGAGTTTATATCCACGCATGAACGAAATTATATTGGTTGTAAATAGTTTTTTTTGTAGCTTACCTATACTATGTTAATACATGACTAATGGTTTATTTCTTTTGCTCAAAATAGATTACAAGTTACTCTCTTCATTATGGGAATTACATGCTATGTTTTGCTTACTGTTTTCTTTAATTTTTCTTATATTTCTTGCTTTGGTATGATATAGCAAGTTCGAAAAAAACAAATCCTTACATGGCAGGAGTCGTGAATATATAGAGAAAGATATTTAAGTATTTCTTCTAATTATAATTTTAAGTGATTATATTCATTCTCATTCGATAATAGACAAGAAAAAAAAAATCAAATTTTTCTCTGAATCTTACATTGTTGTGTTGTTTTCTTTCTATGCAGACATTTTTTCTATGACTCTATCTGCTCAACTATACAGAAGATTGCAAGATCTTCTCATTATGGTGAATCTTAAGGATTTTTTCTTTGAGTGGTGTTGTTTCTTAATTTTTATTTTATGTATCTAGGCCGGCATGTGTGTTGTTAAATATAATCTTACTATAGAATAAGAAGAAATTGATCATTTTGTGTTTGATTATTAAGAGGTAGAATAGATTATGAGACTTGGAAATTGACCAAATTTACTACAGTTTTTTTTTCTTACTGCTGTAGTGTCAGCAGTGCCGGTCCTGTTATATTTGTGGCCAAATACGAAATCCAAATTTGAGGCCTTTATAGAAAAAATAATACCACAAAATTTTGCCAAAAAAAAAGTTCTTCCAACATAAAATCCAACATAAAACAGAGAATGAGAGAAACGATAGCTTATTTAAACTTCTTCTTGAAGATACTCCTTGTTGCTTTCCGTTCTGCAAATTCATTCATCAACTTCTCATAATCAAGGTGTTTGATCATGTCTTTTTCAATTGATAACATAGCCAAACATTCAACCTATCTTGTGACATTGTTGATCTTAAGTAAGACTTGATCAACTTTAGCTTTGAAAAGCTTCGCTCTGCCGAGGCCACTGAAACCGGGATTGTAAGCATAATTCTATAAGCAATCCATGTATTTGGATAACAGTCTTTCAACCTTCTCAAAAATTCTAATACCTCAGCAGTCCTTTTGACATTTTCTGGTAGAACTTCTCGAAAGACCTTGATTTCAAAGAATAAATCAATCCCATCAATATCTGAAGGTTCTCCATGCTTAAGAGAAGCTTCAAGATTGATACATGATTCCTTTAAGCTATCATCAGTTGCTGAATTGAGTTTTCTCAGATCAAACAAGAAACCAAACGTTTTCTCATACTCTTGAAATTGGTCTAACCTTGTTTGAAGAGAAACTAGAGCTTGATCCATGATTTTCATGAAATACTCGATTATAAACTTCTCCTCTTCGCTCAGAACCACACTTTCATCATCAACTTGTCTTGGCTCTTCATCAAAATGGGTTTTCTTTTTAATAGGGCGCTTCCTTTTAACATGAAAGATGGGTTCGATATCCATCTCAACAGCAATTTTTGTGGCTTCAACTTTTGCTGCTTCAAAACCCGTTTCTCTATACTTTTGAAAAAAAGAGACTAACCCTTTTAGTTGTGTAATCTCTGCATCAATATCTATATCTTCACTTTGCAAAGTCTTGCTCACAGTATTCACGGCAGCCAAAATATCATACCATATAACAATACTAAACAAAAACTCAAATCCTCCAATTCCGTGAGTTTCACTTATCGCAAGACACTCAGCCTCACTCCGAGTTTTAGGATCTTCTGTGTTTTCAACCAAGAAAAACAGAGCATCACGGATTTCAGGAGCTTGAAAACGTATAGCTTTAACGCTCTCAAGATGACTTTCCCAACGAGTATCTGATAAGGGTTTAAGTGTAGGACCTCCTACCATTTTCTTGTATATATCCCACCTAGTAGTAGAAGGCGAGAACAATGTATATAAACGTTGGATGATCCCAAAAAAATCAATCGCTTTAGTAGATGACTTAGCCATATCACAAAGTGCCAAATTCAGATTATGACAACCACATGGCGTATAAAATGCTCTTGGATTCACATCAAGCATTCTTTTTTGTACTCCTTTATGCTTCCCCTTCATATTTGAGCCATTGTCGTAGCCTTGTCCTCGGACATCATCAATGTCCAAGTTAAGATCAGCCAATGTATCACAAAGTAGATCAAACAACCCTTTTCCTGATTTATCACCAACCTCCAAAAAGTGAATGAAATATTCTGATACCTGAGCTGAATCCATAGAAACATCCACACATCGAATGATAAGAGACATTTGCTCTTTGTGACTAATATCGGGAGTACAATCCAGAATAACTGAAAAATATTTTGCCTCTTGAATCTTCTTAATGATCATAAGCTTCATCTCTGATCCCAACATTGCTATCAATTCATTCTGAATTTTGTGACTGAGATAATGGTATTGAGTTTTCTTCTCTTTGATATGTCTGATGTGCTCCCTGATCACTGGATCAAAAACTCCAAACATTTCAATAAAGCTAAGAAAATTCCCATTGTTATTCTCACCAATCTTATCATTGCTTCCACGGAAAGCTATATTGCATTTAGCCAAAGTCTTCACTAGTGCAAATAATCTCAATAAAACTTCTCGCCAATGATTTTTCTCTTTCTTGATTTCTTCTTGGACAGACTTATCAATTGTTATATCCTTTTTCAATCTCAACTCCAATTCCATCCATTGGCTCATGCACACAAGGTGACCATGACTACGTTCATGTTGACCAAGCCTTCCTGCAACATTGTTCCAATCCATGAATCATGTTCTTGCCAATTGAGAAGTATCCTTCTCCCCTGCAAACAGCTTGCAACATAAACAGTAGATTTTCTCTGACTTTTTTGAATAGATTAGCCAACGTCTATCTTGTTTATCACCGTTCTTCATTGGCCTTTTGTAGAGTTTATGAGAAAAATGTCTACCATTGACATTTTTGGGAAACTTATAATCCTCATACGGTCGTGCTAGAGGACCTTTTCCAACCAAAAAATCTCTCAACATTTGATCAATTTTTCCCCAATTTGCAGGATCCAAAGAATCCTCGTTGAAAGGCACACTATCTCCATGATTACCAACAACATCCTCATCATCTTTCTCAACCCTATTATTATTTGCTTCTTGCTCTTCACTATGGATTCTAACCTCATTAAGTTCTCCTTGCTTAGAAGTTTCACAATGTTCATCAGCTGTTATGTCACTGTGAGATTTTGGTTTTTTCAAATACCTGAACATAGAATTGGCTAGAGATTTTGTTAATTCTTCTTCTCTTTTCTTCTTTCTTTTCTTTGCAGCTCCATCCTCAAATCTCGATTTCATCTCTCTGAAATTGAAAATATATTAAACTATGAGTCTGTGAATCTGTGATAATAAGAATATTACACAACGACTGCAAAGAAACAAAAAGAGTTACGAAACGTAACTGTAAATGAGTAAGAACTCTGAAATCAAACAACAATTTTGGAAGTTTCTGATATTAAATTAATCGTTATCATTCAGTCATTTACGGTTGTATCTGAAAATCAATTAATCTAGTAGAAAAACCAATACCAAATCACAAAGCTTGTTCTCTACGACTCTACTCCAAACGCTCTCTAGTTTTCTCTCGAAGATTCAAGATTGTACTTCAGTACTTGTAAACATATATTGGTTTCCAGCTGTTGGTCCTTATCTAGATCTCTAACAGGCCTTCTTAAGCTTTAAAAAAAAAAAAAAAAAAAATTGGGCTTTTATTTTGAGGCCACATACAAATGTATCATAAGGATATGTCAAGGGCCGGGCCTGAGTGTCAGAGACAAAGACGATTCAATAATATGTGCTGGATACTCCAAATTTTCAGTCACATGATATTGATCACCACGGTTTGTGCTTTCGTTTTTGACTACTCAATACACAATCTAATATTGACAATGAAAATATAATTATTTATATCACCAAAAGATAACCGGCGCAGTGCGCGGGTACTCATCTAGTAGTATCTAATACAGAATGACCCGGCTTACAAATGATTACAAATATAACTAAGAATGACCCAGCTTACAAATTAAATTTAAAATGATCCGCCTTACGGATAATATATATATATATATATATATATATATATATATATATATATTTTGTTAAAGGGCTTTCATTAATTTCTGAAATGAGTTACAGTGAAGCAAATAAGAACCAGTACAAAGGGGTTGAGGGGAAGAAGGATCTGGAACAGAACAAAGAAGAAAAGGAGAAGGGAGAGGTGAAGGTATCAACTAACCCCCACCTGACCAACAAAGAGAGTTAGACCTTCATGGTAACGTCTGTTACGTTCATGCCAAATTTCATACATTGCTCCTTGCCATCCTTGTAGAAGGGCGAGATTATGAATCTTGGAATTAGTGGCAGTCGGGAGCCATGTCAAAACGCGATCCCATTGATCCGGAGCATTTTGAATCTGAAGTTTAAGGGTGATCATACGCCATACCTCCGCAGAGAAAGCACATTCAAAGTAAAGATGGTCTCTCGATTCATTTGCCAGACCGCAGAGAATACAAACCTGCTCAACATCTATGCCCCAAGAAAAGAGCCTGTCAAACGTCGGGTTACGGTTGAGAATGGATAGCCAAGCATTTGTTGCATGCCTACGGATAATATTCTATATAGAATAATATACCTTAAGAATACTCTATACTATGTAAAAAACCCAACTCACAAATTATTCTTATAAAAATAATCCGATAATATTTTATAGAAAATCTAACTTATGCATAATATTTTATACAGAAAACCCAACCCACAAATTGTTCCTATAAGAATATGACTTGACTTATATTTTTCTTTTTTTAAAACTAACATACAAATTATAACAAAAATGACTACAAATTATTTTTAGCAGCCGTATATAAAAAAAAATCAAAGAATGACCTGTGGTTGGTTTTAAGTTTGCCTACGCCATGCCATATTCAAATTATTTTTACTTATAACTCATAGTTATCTCTCAGAGGAGACAAAATAACTAAAATTAAACTGATTTATTTGGTTATATTGTCAATCACAGGTACAGCCTCACACTCACAGGCTATCTATAGTCGTTTCCATTCAATATATATTTAGCAATATCAGTTTAATTTGTAAAATTAACTTGGTTTTGATCGATATCCACAAAATAAATTGGTTTTGATCGATATTCTCAACATATAAACTTGGTTTTGATCGATACCCTCAATTTTTCAAACCGAATAAAGCGTGAATCTATATTAACATTTTTGATACGTTTTGTATTATGCCCTTTTAGTTTTGCTTATTTAAAACTTTATTTACAACATTAACCCCTAAAATATTTCCAAAAATAGCATTATTTCAAATTTTATTTCCTAATATTTTACATAACATTCTGTAACATCCGCGAACCAATTTTTTGTGGTTTTGGTGTAGGTGTCGATCGACACCCTTGGTGCAGCGATCGACACCATGTTTTCCAGTTTGCTCGGGTTTGTTTTAATTGCTGTTTGGTTCGGTTTGGTTCAATTAAATCCCTAATCGTGGTTATAAGTGCTAAGGACGAATTAAGGGTTTTGGAAAGTCTCTTTTGGTCGCCGTTAAGTGAGAAAAAGAGAGAAAGGAGAGAAAAAACGTTTCTGTGATTTTCTGGGCTTGTTCTTGGTTATTTGGGAGGGATCTGAGGCTGTGTAAGTGATAGCTGTTGCTGGGAACGAAGGAGAAGCTTCTGGAGGTGTTGATTCCATCGTTTCTCAATCCAATCTTCCTGTTTTTGAGGTGAGTGCTTGACCATGGTTGATCTAAGCATGAGATCTCTTTTGTTTGGGTGTTTTCTTGTTGTTTGTGTTGGTTGCTTGCTTGGGTTCGTTATTTTCGTGATTCCCAGTGATTTCCGAGGTGTTTGGGTGAGTTTGAGACGGTTTCAAGATGGAATGAAACGGAAGTTCGACGTTCGTGTTTGCACAGATCGTGTCTGCAGAAGTGGCATCGATCGACACCCTAATAAGTAGCATCGGTCGACACCTCCTTGGTGGAGCATTGATCGACACCTGTCAGTATCGGTCGGCACCTGTTTTTGTGGCATCGATCGGCACCAGTCTCATGTAGCATCGGTCGACACCAGTCTCATCCGAGACTTGTTTTCCTGGTTTGATGTATTGCTTGTGTTTTGTTTGCTTGCTTAAACATGAGGGTCTCATATGCTTTTGTGTATAACCTAGTAGATGGGAGGATGGCCTCACTAAGTATTTATGATAATACTTACGCATCTCAATTGTTGTTTGTGGTGTGCAGGTAAAGGAAAAGTGTGATCGTGGAATCAAAGACGATGAGGAGGAGGATGTTCTAGAGGCTTGATTGATTGTGGTCTAGCTATTGTTAGGTTGCTAGTATTGAGTTGATAGAGCATTGTAGGATGTTGGAACCTTGCTTTTTCATTATTGGTTATTGGATTATTGTTGTTGGTATTCTTATTGGATTAATGGANGCCCGAGTGTGAGGGTTGCAGCAGAGGGTGCTCCGGGCAGAGAGGATGTCTTGATGGACTTGCTAGCTCAGGTTTTGCAGCAACTTCCAGCTGTGGTGCTGCCAGTGGTTGGTGGGCAGGATCCAGTGGTGCCGCCAGTGGTTGGTGGGCAGGGTCCGGTAGTGCTGCCAATGGATGGTGGGCAGGTTCCAGTAGTGCCGCCAGTGGTTGGTGGGTAGGTTCCAGCGGTGCAGCCTGTGGCAGGTTTGCAGGCAGGTGTGCAGCCGGGGGCCGAGGTAGTGGTTGCTCAGTATGTGCAGATGATGGAGCAGCTGCGGCGAGTGGGAGCAGGGTATTTCTCAGGAGGTACCAATCCGAGTGTAGCGGATGAGTGGAGAGAGCGAATGGAGGATCTTTTCCTTTTGCTTAGGTGTCCCGACAAGTTCAGGGTGGATCTTGCAGTGTTTTACTTGTCAGGAGATGCATGTGTATGGTGGAGGTCGGTGACAGCACGGAGGGTGCAGCGGGGTATGTCTTGGGGAGATTTTGTGAGGGAGTTTAACTCCAAGTATTTTCTACTGGAGGCTCTTGATCGCATGGAGGCACGGTTCTTGGGGTTGACTCAGGGGGACCGCACAGTGCGGGAGCTGGATGCAGAGTTCAGTCGGCTTATGGGGTATGCAGGCCGGGCTTGGGAGCCAGAGTCGGCTCAGGTGCGGAGGTTCTTGCTGGCTTTGCAAGATGATCTGAGGACTCGGTGCAGAGTGAGGAGCTATGTCACGAGGGCGGAGCTGGTTGAGGTTGCAGCTGGGATAGAGGATGACTTGAGGTCACA
>NC_025701.1:18222729-18223103 GCF_000633955.1 Camelina sativa
TTGTTTCATTTTGGTATCAGAGCCCTTACGGTTCTAGGTCTAGGGTTCATTGTGCTTTTGCTGTTGATGTTTAGGATTCCATGCTATGGTTGATTGTGTGAGTTGGTCAATTGTGTGTGGCATGAAGTCCTAGAACATCCTCTTCGAGCCTGTTTTGTGATTCCACGGTAAGTTGTGTTTTTGTGTTATTAGAATTATTGTTTCTTAGCCTTCTGTTCTTGGATGACACAGATGGTTAGAGGAGAGGATGCTGTTGGTCGCGGTCGTGGTCGTGGTCGTGGTCGTGGGCGTGGTCGTGGTCGGGGTCGGGGACGAGGTCAGGTTCCTGAGGCCAGTGTGAGTGTGACCCAGAGCATGGCCAGTGAGGAGGTGGC
>NC_025701.1:18223319-18224658 GCF_000633955.1 Camelina sativa
GGTTTGCAGGCAGGTGTGCAGCCAGGGGCCAAGGTAGTGGATGCTCAGTATGTGCAGATGATGGTGCAGCTGCAGCGAGTGGGAGCGTGGTATTTCTCAGGAGGTACAAATCCGAGTGTAGCGGATGAGTGGAGAGAGCGAATGGAGGATCTTTTCCTTTTGCTTCGGTGTCCCAACCAGTTCAGGGTGGATTTGGCAGTGTACTACTTGTCAGGTGATGCACGTGTGTGGTGGAGGTCGGTGACAGCACGGAGGGTGCAGCGGGGTATGTCTTGGGGAGATTTTGTGAGGGAGTTTAACTCCAAGTATTTTCCTCAGGAGGCTCTTGATCGTATGGAGGCACGGTTCTTGGGGTTGACTCAGGGAGACTGTACAGTGCGGGAGCTGGATGCAGAGTTCAGTCGGCTTGTGGGGTATGCAGGCCGGGCATGGGAGCCAGAGTCGGCTCAGGTGTGGAGGTTCTTGTTGGCTCTGCGGGATGATCTGAGGACTCGGTGCAGAGTGAGGAGCTATGCTACGAGAGCGGAGCTGGTTGAGGTTGCAGATGGGATAGAGGTTGACTTGAGGTCACACGTGGTTGTGGTCAGTTCTTTGGTGCAGCCACAGCGGTCTCAGCCGCATTCTGTTCCTAGCAAGGGCGGCAAGCCTGCGCAGGAGCAGAAGCGAAAGTTTGATGATATGCAGAGATCGAGGCACGGGGGTGCGAGATGCTTTGGGTGTGGTAGCAGGGACCAGAAGGTGACCAACTGTCCACAGAGAGGTGAGCAGCGGGCAGTGACTGAGCAGCGGGCGGTGACGGCACCGCAGACAGATACTCGTGTGTGTTACTACTGCAAAGAAACGGGGCATATCAAGCCTCGTTGTCTCAAGTTGCAGCAGATGGCAGTAGCAGCGGTGCAGGCCGGTGGTCAGTCCGGAGTGCAGCAGGGTGTGCAGCATAGTGTGCAGCCGGTGGGTTGGATCGAACCGACGTCTCAGGTGTACTCGACTAGGGAGACCGGTGGCACTAGTGCAGGAGCGATCACAGGTATAACTTCTGAGATTCGAACTTGGTCAATTCAATAGTTCAGATTATGTTGTTTTTGCTTGTGATCGAATGTTAGGTTCTCAACACATGGGATTTGTGTAGGGACCTTGTTGGTGGGCGGGTTTAAGTCCCATGTCATGTTTGATTCTGGAGCTTCTCATAGCTTCATTACTCCGGAGTGTGCCGAGAGTGCGGGGATCAGAGGGGATCCTGGAGAGCGTACAGGAGTTGTCAGAGTTGCGGGAGGCAAGTTCCTGAGGGTCATTGGACGAGCTGGAGGAGTTGATATTCAGATCGCAGGAGAGTCGTGGC
>NC_025701.1:18225867-18228803 GCF_000633955.1 Camelina sativa
GGAGCTGGATGCAGAGTTCAGTCGGCTTGTGGGGTATGCAGGCCGGGCATGGGAGCCAGAGTCGGCTCAGGTGTGGAGGTTCTTGTTGGCTCTGCGGGATGATCTGAGGACTCGGTGCAGAGTGAGGAGCTATGCTACGAGAGCGGAGCTGGTTGAGGTTGCAGATGGGATAGAGGTTGACTTGAGGTCACACGTGGTTGTGGTCAGTTCTTTGGTGCAGCCACAGCGGTCTCAGCCGCATTCTGTTCCTAGCAAGGGCGGCAAGCCTGCGCAGGAGCAGAAGCGAAAGTTTGATGATATGCAGAGATCGAGGCACGGGGGTGCGAGATGCTTTGGGTGTGGTAGCAGGGACCAGAAGGTGACCAACTGTCCACAGAGAGGTGAGCAGCGGGCAGTGACTGAGCAGCGGGCGGTGACGGCACCGCAGACAGATACTCGTGTGTGTTACTACTGCAAAGAAACGGGGCATATCAAGCCTCGTTGTCTCAAGTTGCAGCAGATGGCAGTAGCAGCGGTGCAGGCCGGTGGTCAGTCCGGAGTGCAGCAGGGTGTGCAGCATAGTGTGCAGCCGGTGGGTTGGATCGAACCGACGTCTCAGGTGTACTCGACTAGGGAGACCGGTGGCACTAGTGCAGNTAGTCTAGTGGAGTTGTATGATGTTATTCTTGGGATGGATTGGTTGCATGGGCATAAGGGGCATTTGGATTGCTATCGGGGTAGAGTGGAGTTTGAGCGTCCAGGAGGAAAGTTGGTTTTTCAGGGTATTAGACCGACTTCGGGGAGTCTCGTGATCTCAGCCGTTCAGGCTGGGAAGATGATCGAGAAGGGCCGAGAGGTTTATCTGGTTACTATATCTATGCCAGAGTCAGTAGGGAAGTCTACGGTTAGCGGTATTCTGGTAGTGGAAGACTTTGAGGATGTGTTTCAGTCATTGCAGGGATTACCACCATCTCGGTCGGATCCTTTTACTATTGAGCTGGAACCGGGGACGATGCCGTTATCTAAGGCTCCTTACAGGATGGCTCCAGCAGAGATGGCAGAGCTGAAGAAGCAGCTGGAGGATTTGTTGAGTAAGGGTTTTATCCGTCCAAGTTGTTCACCATGGGGAGCTCCGGTGCTGTTTGTTAAGAAGAACGACAAGAGTTTTCGGTTGTGTATAGACTATCGGGGTTTGAACCGAGTTACTGTGAAGAACAAGTACCCTCCCGAGGATTGATGAGTTGTTGGATTAGTTGAGGGGTGCTACTTGGTTCTCCAAGATCGACTTAGCATCAGGTTNGCTTATGCAGTAGGGAAAGGTTATAGCCTATGCTTCGCGGCAGTTGCGGAAGCATGAAGCNAATTACGAGTTTGTGGTGATGCGTTTCGGGTTGACTAACGCGCCAGCTGCGTTTATGAGATTGATGAACAGCGTGTTTCAGGAGTTTTTGGACGAGTCAGTCATCATTTTCATCGACGACATTCTGGTATTTTTCAAGAGTTCGGAGGAGCATGCAGTACATCTGAGAGCAGTTCTGGAGAAGCTGCGGGAGCAGAAGTTGTTTGCTAAGCTGAGTAAGTGCAGTTTCTGGCAGCGTGAGATGGGGTTCTTGGGTCACATTGTTTCAGCTGAGGGAGTTTCAGTGGATCCAGAAAAGATTCAGTCCATCAGGGAGTGGCCGAGGCCACAGAGTGCCATTGAGATTCGGAGTTTCCTGGGGTTAGCAGGTTACTACAGGAGGTTTGTTCGGGGTTTTGCGAGTATGGCACAGCCGATGACTAAGCTTACAGGGAAGGAGATTCCATTTGTGTGGTCACCGGAGTGTGAGGCGAGTTTTGCAAGCCTCAAGCAGATGTTGACTACCACGCCGGTGTTAGCAATGCCTGAGCAGAACGAGCCTTATGTTGTGTATACAGATGCTTCTGGAGTGGGGTTAGGTTGTGTGCTTATGCAGTAGGGAAAGGTTATAGCCTATGCTTCGCGGCAGTTGCGGAAGCATGAAGCTAATTATCCTACTCATGATTTGGAGATGGCAGCAGTGATTTTTGCTCTGAAGATTTGGAGATCTTATCTGTATGGTGGGAAGGTACAAATATTTACAGATCACAAGAGTTTGAAGTATGTTTCACTCAGCCTGAGCTGAATTTGAGGCAGAGGCGTTGGATGGAGTTAGTAGCGGATTATGATTTGGATATAGCTTACCATCCTGGTAAAGCTAACCTGGTTGCCGATGCCTTGAGTCGGAAGCGGGCGACTTCGGCTCAGGAGCAGGATATGGAGGCGTTGGTAGGTGAGATTAGTGCATTGAGCTTGTGTGCTATCTCACAGGAGCCTTTGGGTTTGGAGGCAGCTGGTCGGGCGGATTTGTTGAGCAGAGTGCGGTTAGCTCAGGAGAGCGATGAGAGGCTGGTGAATGCCTCTAAGGCTGCGGGTTCAGAGTATCAGGTTTCTGCTAATGGTACTATCCTTGTGCATGGTCGAGTTTGTGTGCCCAAAGGTGAGGAGTTGAGGCAGGAGATACTGAGAGAGGCTCATTCGAGCAAGTTCTCTATTCATCCAGGGGCGACCAAGATGGACCGTGACCTCAAGCGATATTATCACTGGGTCGGGATGAAGAAGGACGTAGCTGACTGGGTGGCGAAGTGTGACACTTGCCAACTAGTGAAGGCGGAGCATCAGGTTCCTGGTGGATTATTACAGAGTTTGCCCATTCCAGAGTGGAAGTGGGATTTTATCACGATGGACTTCATGGTGGGTTTGCCTGTGTCGAGGACGTATGATGCGGTTTGGGTCATTGTGGACCGTTTGACTAAGTCTGCGCATTTTCTGGCCATCAAGAAAACTGATGGAGCAGCGGTTTTGGCCAAGAAGTACGTGAGGGAGATAGTCAGATTGCATGGTGTGCCTGCTAGTATTGTGTCTGATAGAGATTCCAAGTTCACCTCGGTGTTCTGGA
>NC_025701.1:18229650-18242859 GCF_000633955.1 Camelina sativa
TATTATCACTGGGTCGGGATGAAGAAGGACGTAGCTGACTGGGTGGCGAAGTGTGACACTTGCCAACTAGTGAAGGCGGAGCATCAGGTTCCTGGTGGATTATTACAGAGTTTGCCCATTCCAGAGTGGAAGTGGGATTTTATCACGATGGACTTCATGGTGGGTTTGCCTGTGTCGAGGACGTATGATGCGGTTTGGGTCATTGTGGACCGTTTGACTAAGTCTGCGCATTTTCTGGCCATCAAGAAAACTGATGGAGCAGCGGTTTTGGCCAAGAAGTACGTGAGGGAGATAGTCAGATTGCATGGTGTGCCTGCTAGTATTGTGTCTGATAGAGATTCCAAGTTCACCTCGGTGTTCTGGAGGGAGTTTCAGGCAGAGATGGACACGAAGGTGCATATGAGTACAGCCTACCATCCTCAGACGGACGGTCAGTCAAAGTGGACGATCCAGATTCTGGAAGATTTACTGAGGATGTGTGTGTTGGACTGGGGTGGTCATTGGGCAGATCATTTGATCTTGGTGGAGTTTGCTTACAACAACAGCTACCAGGCTAGTATTGGGATGGCTCCTTATGAGGCTTTGTATGGGAGGCCGTGTCGTACACCGTTATGTTGGACTCAGGTGGGGGAGAGGAGCATATATGGTGCGGATTTTGTTCAGGAGACCTCGGAGAAGATTCGGGTTCTGAGGCTGAACATGAAGGAGGCTCAGGATCGGCAGAAGAGTTATGCTGATAGGAGGAGAAAGGATCTTGAGTTTCAGGTTGGTGATAGAGTGTACCTCAAGATGGCCATGTTGCGGGGTCCGAACAGGTCATTGACAGAGACTAAGTTGAGTCCGAGGTACATGGGTCCGTTCAGAGTGGTTGAGCGGGTGGGACCAGTGGCATACCGGCTGGAGTTGCCTGAGGTTATGCGTGCGTTCCACAAGGTATTTCATGTGTCGATGCTGAGGAAGTGTCTTCACGAGGGTGATCAGTTGTTGGCTAAGATTCCTGAGGATCTTCAGCCTAACATGACTTTAGAGGCGAGACCAGTGAGGGTGCTCGAGAGGAGAGTCAAGGAACTTCGGAAGAAGAAGATTCCTTTGATGAGAGTCCTGTGGGACTGTGATGGAGTAGAGGAGCAGACTTGGGAGCCCGAGGCGAGGATGAAGGCAAGGTTTAAGAAGTGGTTTGAGAAGCAGGCCGCGACTTGAGCTTGTCTAGCCGGGTCCGAGTTGTAGTCCGTGGCTGGAGCGGGTACGGAGTATTCCAGCCCATCTCTCTTGATACTTGGTCGCTTAGGGGTGGTTGGTTGTGCGACTAAGTACCAAAATGAGGTGGTGCTCGGGATGCGGGTTGATGAATTGGATTGTTGTATCTCATTTTTTCTGTTGTATTTTCGTGGAGGTTGTAACGATTATGACATTTTTGAGATTAATAAGATGAATATTTTTCTTTATGTTGACTGTTATTGTCATGGGAAAGAGAGAAATAGCTCGGGTTTTTTTTTTTGGAAGTTTCCATAAATCGAAAGTTTCCACAAAAGGAAGGTTTCCAGAATTAGAAAGTTTCTAAAAGGAGAATTTTTGTGGGAAATGTTGAGGTAGATCTAGCCGGGAGATACTCGATTGCATCAAATTTGTTTTTGCTCAAGGCCGTGTGGGCCCAACTCATGTGATACCGATAGCTCGATGGACTTTGTGACCAGAGAGTGGGAGTGGTATGATGCTTCGGATGACGATCCGAGAGCGCGCTCGAGGGTGACAACCCAAGAGCGGGATATTTAGGACTCCCTGGATACCGTAGCTGTGAGCCGAGGCTCGGCAGTGAGCCGGTATGTCTCGAGGGTTGCGACCCGAGAGCGGGGGGAGTGTGTGTGAGTGACTTCCTGGATGCCGTAGCTTAAGGCGGTTGGCCTGATAGCGAGCCGGCATGATTCGTTGGTTGCGACCACGGACGGAGGAAGCACTGAGTTGTGAGCAAATAGTGTCTTGGATGCGAGTATATTGGCTAGAGGGAGACCTCGAGGGTCAGTCGGAGGTGTGCGGGCTGTTGCGACAGTGGCACGGGAAACCTTGACTGATGGTGTTTAGTCCGGTCTGGGGACGTGCGGGCCGTGATGACGGTGGCACGGAGGTCCTTGGCAGATGGACGGTATTGCGGGATTCGGGGACGAATCCGTATTGGTGGGGGAGAATTGTAACATCCGCGAACCAGAATTTGGGATTTTGGAAGGAGTGTCGATCGACACCCTAGTGGCATCGATCGACACCACTAATTTCTGGGTTCGACCGGTTTGATTTAATTGCCGAATTGGTTCGGTTTGGTTCAATTAAAATCCCTAAGTCGAGTTATAAGTGTCTTAGGACGAATTTTAGGGTTTCAGAGTCTCATTTTGTCGCCGTTGAGTGAAAAGAAAGAGAGAAAAGAGAGAAAAACGTTTTCTGAGATTTCTGGGCTTGTTCTTGGTGATTTTGGAGAGATCTGAGGCTGTAGGAGGGTTAGCTGTTGCTGGAATCGAAGGGGAAGCTTCTGGAGGTGTTGTTTTCCACGTTTCTCAATCCAAACTTCTTGTTCTTGAGGTGAGTGCTTGACCATGGTTGATCTAAGCATGAGATCTCTCTTGTTTGTGTGTTTTCTTTGTGGTTTGTGTTGTTTTGTTGCTTGGGTTCGTTGTTTGTGTGATTTCTAGTGAATTCCGAGATGGATAGACTTGATTGGAGTCGATTTTGGGTTGATTGGAGTCGGAGTTCGTCGCTGGGATTCGCGCAGATCGTGTCTGCAGAGGAGGCATCGATCGACACTCAGGAGCATCGGTCGACACCAATTTGATGGGCATCGGTCGACACTGTTTGGCATCGGTCGACACCTTGTTGTAGCATCGATCGACACCGTTTGGCATCGGTCGACACTAGTCTTATCCGAGACTTGTTTTTCTGGTTTGATGTATTGTTGTGTGTTGTTTGTTTTGCTTGAACTTGAGGGTCTCATCTGCTTGTGTGTATAACCCAGTAGATGGGAGGATGGCCTCACTAAGTATTTATGATAATACTTACGCATCTCAATTGTTGTTTGTGGTGTGCAGGTAAAGGAAAAGTGTGATCGTGGAATCAAGGGCTATGAGGAGGAGGATGTTCTAGAGACTTGATTGATTGTGGTCTAGCTGTTGTTAGGTTGCTAGATTAAGTCAAAGGAACATTGTAGGATGTTAGTTGTTGGTTATCTCTTTATTTGATTGATGTTATTGGTTATTGGATTTGAATGTTGGAATTCTTTTGGTTTAATGGAATTTGTTTTATTTGATTATCCGCGGTTATTGATTGATGTTAGGATGTTAGTGGGTATGGGACCACTAGTAAATTAAGGTATTAAAAAAAAAAAACGGGAAGGGTTGTTTCAATTTGGTATCAGAGCCCTTACGGTTCTAGGTCTAGGGTTCATTGTGCTTTTGCTGTTGATGTTTAGGATTACATGCTATAATTGATTGTGTGATTGGCAATTGTGTGTGGCATGAAGTCCTAGAACATCCTCTTCGAGCCTGATTGTGATTCCACGGTAAGTTGTGTTTCTTGTGTATTAGAATTATTGTTTGCTTAGCCTTCTGTTCTTGGATGATACAGATGGTTAGGGGTGAGGATGCTGTTGGTCGCGGTCGTGGTCGTGGGCGTGGTCGTGGTCGGGGTCGGGGACGAGGTCAGGTTCCTGAGGCCAGTGTGAGTGTGACCCAGAGCATGGCCAGTGAGGAGGTGGCGGAGTCACAGGTTCATCCTAGTGTGTCTGGAGACCAGGCTGGTTTGGGTGACGGCAGGGCGGATGGGCCCGGTGTCGGTCACGGTGTTGCCCCGGGTGTGGGGGTTGCAGCGGGAGGTGCTCCAGGCAGGGAGGATGTCTTGATGGACTTGCTAGCTCAGGTAGCTCAGGCTTTGCAGCGACTTCCAGCAGTTGTGCCGCCAGTGGTTGGTGGGCAGGATCCAGTAGTGCCGCCAGTGGGTGGTGGACAGGTTCCAGTGGTGCAGCCTGCAGCGGGTTTGCAGGCAGGTGTGCAGCCGGGGGCCGAGGTAGTGGATGCTCAGTATGTGCGGATGATGGAGCAGCTGCGGCATGTGGGAGCAGGGTATTTCTCAGGAAGTACCGATCCGAGTGTAGCGGATGAGTGGAGAGAGCGGATGGAGGATATTTTCCTTTCGCTTAGGTGTCCCGACCGGTACAGGGTGGATCTGGCAGTGTTTTACTTGTCAGGAGATGCTCGTGTGTGGTGGAGGTCGGTGACAGCACGGAGGGTGCAGAGGGGTATGTCTTGGGGAGATTTTGTGGGGGAGTTTAACTCCAAGTATTTTCCTCAGGAGGCACTTGATCGTATGGAGGCACGGTTCTTGGGTCTGACTCAGGGGAACCGTACAGTGCGGGAGCTGGATGCAGAGTTCAGTCGGCTTGTAGGGTATGCAGGCAGGGCATGGGAGCCAGAGGCGGCTCAGGTGCGGAGGTTTTTGTTGGCTCTGCGGGATGATTTGAGGACTCGGTGTAGAGTGAGGAGTTATGCTACGAGAGCGGAGTTGGTTGAGGTTGCAGCTGGGATAGAGGATGATTTGAGGTCACAGGTGGTTGTGGTCGGTTCTTCAGTGCAGCCACAGCAGTCTCAGCAGTCTCAGCCGTCTTCTGTTCCTAGCAAGGGCGGCAAGCCTGCGCAAGGGCAGAAGCGGAAGTTTGATGCTATGCAGAGGTCGAGGCACGGGGGTGCGAGATGCTTTGGGTGTGGTAGTAGGGACCACAAGGTGACTAGCTGTCCACAGAGAGGTGAGCAGCGGGCAGTGACAGAGCAGCGGGCGGTGACGGAGCCGCGGACCGATACTCGAGTGTGTTACTACTGCAGAGAGACGGGGCATATCAAGCCTCGTTGTCCCAAGTTGCAGCAGAGGGCAGTAGCAGTGTTGCAGGCTGGAGCTCAGCCAGGGGTGCAGCAGGGTGTGCAGCACGGTGTGCAGCCGGTGGGTTGGATTGAGCCGACGACTCAGGTGTACTCGACCCAGGAGCCCGGTGGCACTAGTGCAGGAGCGATCACAGGTATAACTTCTGAGATTCGAACTTAGTCAATTCAATAGTTCAGATTATATTTGTTTTTGCTTGTGGTCAAGTGTTAGGTTCTCAACACATGAGATTTGTGTAGGGACCTTGTTGGTGGGCGGGTTTAAGTCCCATGTTATGTTTGATTCTGGAGCTTCTCATAGCTTCATTACTCCGGAGTGTGCCGTGAGTGCGGGGATCAGAGGGGATTCTGGAGAGCGTTCAGGAGTTGTCAGAGTTGCTGGAGGCAAGTTTCTGAGGGTTATTGGACGAGCTGGAGGAGTTGATATTCAGATCGCAGGAGAGTCGTGGCCAGCGGATTTGCTTATCAGTCCAGTGGAGTTGTATGACGTCATTCTTGGTATGGATTGGTTGCATCGGTATAAGGTGCATTTGGATTGCTATCGGGGTAGAGTGGAGTTTGAGCGTCCAGGAGGGAAGTTGGTTTTTCAGGGTATTAGACCGACTTCGGGGAGTCTCGTGATCTCAGCCGTTCAGGCAGGGAAGATGATCGAGAAGGGCCGTGAGGCCTATCTGGTTACTATATCTATGCCAGAGTCAGTGGGGAAGTCTACGGTTAGCGGTATTCCGGTTGTGGAGGACTTTGAGGATGTGTTCCAGTCATTGCAGGGATTACCACCATCTCGGTCGGATCCTTTTACTATTGAGCTGGAACCGGGGACGATGCCGTTATCCAAGGCTCCTTACAGGATGGCTCCAGCAGAGATGGCAGAGCTGAAGAAGCAGCTGGAGGATTTGTTGAGCAAGGGTTTTATCCGTCCTAGTTGTTCACCGTGGGGAGCTCCGGTGTTGTTTGTTAAGAAGAAGGATGGGAGTTTTCGGTTGTGTATTGACTATCGGGGTTTGAACCGAGTTACTGTGAAGAACAAGTACCCTCTTCCGAGGATTGATGAGTTGTTGGATCAGTTGAGGGGTGCTACTTGGTTCTCCAAGATCGACTTGGCATCAGGTTATCATCAGATTCCAATACATGAGGCAGATGTGAGGAAGACAGCCTTCAGGACGAGATATGGGCATTATGAGTTTGTGGTGATGCCTTTCGGGTTGACTAACGCGCCAGCTGCGTTTATGAGATTGATGAACAGCGTGTTTCAGGAGTTTTTGGACGAGTCAGTCATCATTTTCATCGACGACATTCTGGTATTTTTCAAGAGTTCGGAGGAGCATGCAGTACATCTGAGAGCAGTTCTGGAGAAGCTGCGGGAGCAGAAGTTGTTTGCTAAGCTGAGTAAGTGCAGTTTCTGGCAGCGTGAGATGGGGTTCTTGGGTCACATTGTTTCAGCTGAGGGAGTTTCAGTGGATCCAGAAAAGATTCAGTCCATCAGGGAGTGGCCGAGGCCACAGAGTGCCATTGAGATTCGGAGTTTCCTGGGGTTAGCAGGTTACTACAGGAGGTTTGTTCGGGGTTTTGCGAGTATGGCACAGCCGATGACTAAGCTTACAGGGAAGGAGATTCCATTTGTGTGGTCACCGGAGTGTGAGGCGAGTTTTGCAAGCCTCAAGCAGATGTTGACTACCACGCCGGTGTTAGCAATGCCTGAGCAGAACGAGCCTTATGTTGTGTATACAGATGCTTCTGGAGTGGGGTTAGGTTGTGTGCTTATGCAGTAGGGAAAGGTTATAGCCTATGCTTCGCGGCAGTTGCGGAAGCATGAAGCTAATTATCCTACTCATGATTTGGAGATGGCAGCAGTGATTTTTGCTCTGAAGATTTGGAGATCTTATCTGTATGGTGGGAAGGTACAAATATTTACAGATCACAAGAGTTTGAAGTATGTTTCACTCAGCCTGAGCTGAATTTGAGGCAGAGGCGTTGGATGGAGTTAGTAGCGGATTATGATTTGGATATAGCTTACCATCCTGGTAAAGCTAACCTGGTTGCAGATGCCTTGAGTCGGAAGCGGGCGACTTCGGCTCAGGAGCAGGATATGGAGGCGTTGGTAGGTGAGATTAGTGCATTGAGCTTGTGTGCTATCTCACAGGAGCCTTTGGGTTTGGAGGCAGCTGGTCGGGCGGATTTGTTGAGCAGAGTGCGGTTAGCTCAGGAGAGCGATGAGAGGCTGGTGAATGCCTCTAAGGCTGCGGGTTCAGAGTATCAGGTTTCTGCTAATGGTACTATCCTTGTGCATGGTCGAGTTTGTGTGCCCAAAGGTGAGGAGTTGAGGCAGGAGATACTGAGAGAGGCTCATTCGAGCAAGTTCTCTATTCATCCAGGGGCGACCAAGATGGACCGTGACCTCAAGCGATATTATCACTGGGTCGGGATGAAGAAGGACGTAGCTGACTGGGTGGCGAAGTGTGACACTTGCCAACTAGTGAAGGCGGAGCATCAGGTTCCTGGTGGATTATTACAGAGTTTGCCCATTCCAGAGTGGAAGTGGGATTTTATCACGATGGACTTCATGGTGGGTTTGCCTGTGTCGAGGACGTATGATGCGGTTTGGGTCATTGTGGACCGTTTGACTAAGTCTGCGCATTTTCTGGCCATCAAGAAAACTGATGGAGCAGCGGTTTTGGCCAAGAAGTACGTGAGGGAGATAGTCAGATTGCATGGTGTGCCTGCTAGTATTGTGTCTGATAGAGATTCCAAGTTCACCTCGGTGTTCTGGAGGGAGTTTCAGGCAGAGATGGACACGAAGGTGCATATGAGTACAGCCTACCATCCTCAGACGGACGGTCAGTCAAAGTGGACGATCCAGATTCTGGAAGATTTACTGAGGATGTGTGTGTTGGACTGGGGTGGTCATTGGGCAGATCATTTGATCTTGGTGGAGTTTGCTTACAACAACAGCTACCAGGCTAGTATTGGGATGGCTCCTTATGAGGCTTTGTATGGGAGGCCGTGTCGTACACCGTTATGTTGGACTCAGGTGGGGGAGAGGAGCATATATGGTGCGGATTTTTTTCAGGAGACCTCGGAGAAGATTCGGGTTCTGAGGCTGAACATGAAGGAGGCTCAGGATCGGCAGAAGAGTTATGCTGATAGGAGGAGAAAGGATCTTGAGTTTCAGGTTGGTGATAGAGTGTATCTCAAGATGGCCATGTTGCGGGTCCGAACAGGTCATTGACAGAGACTAAGTTGAGTCCGAGGTACATGGGTCCGTTCAAAGTGGTTGAGCGGGTGGGGCTAGTGGCATACCGGCTGGAGTTGCCTGAGGTTATGCGTGCGTTCCACAAGGTATTTCATGTGTCGATGCTGAGCAAGTGTCTTCACGAGGGTGATCGGTTGTTGCCTAATATTCCTGAGGATCTTCAGCCCAACTTGACGTTGGAGGCGAGACCTTTGAGGGTACTCGGGAGGAGAGTCAAGGAACTTCGGAAGAAGAAGATTCCTTTGATGAGAGTCCTGTGGGACTGTGATGGAGTAGAGGAGCAGACTTGGGAGCCCGAGGCGAGGATGAAGGCAAGGTTTAAGAAGTGGTTTGAGAAGCAGGCCGCGACTTGAGCTTGTCTAGCCGGGTCCGAGTTGTAGTCCGTGGCTGGAGCGGGTACGGAGTATTCCAGCCCATCTCTCTTGATACTTGGTCGCTTAGGGGTGGTTGGTTGTGCGACTAAGTACCAAAATGAGGTGGTGCTCGGGATGCGGGTTGATGAATTGGATTGTTGTATCTCATTTTTTCTGTTGTATTTTCGTGGAGGTTGTAACGATTATGACATTTTTGAGATTAATAAGATGAATATTTTTCTTTATGTTGACTGTTATTGTCATGGGAAAGAGAGAAATAGCTCGGGTTTTTTTTTTTGGAAGTTTCCATAAATCGAAAGTTTCCACAAAAGGAAGGTTTCCAGAATTAGAAAGTTTCTAAAAGGAGAATTTTTGTGGGAAATGTTGAGGTAGATCTAGCCGGGAGATACTCGATTGCATCAAATTTGTTTTTGCTCAAGGCCGTGTGGGCCCAACTCATGTGATACCGATAGCTCGATGGACTTTGTGACCAGAGAGTGGGAGTGGTATGATGCTTCGGATGACGATCCGAGAGCGCGCTCGAGGGTGACAACCCAAGAGCGGGATATTTAGGACTCCCTGGATACCGTAGCTGTGAGCCGAGGCTCGGCAGTGAGCCGGTATGTCTCGAGGGTTGCGACCCGAGAGCGGGGGGAGTGTGTGTGAGTGACTTCCTGGATGCCGTAGCTTAAGGCGGTTGGCCTGATAGCGAGCCGGCATGATTCGTTGGTTGCGACCACGGACGGAGGAAGCACTGAGTTGTGAGCAAATAGTGTCTTGGATGCGAGTATATTGGCTAGAGGGAGACCTCATGGTTCAGTCGGAGGTGTGCGGGCTGTTGCGACAGTGCACGGGAAACCTTGGCTGACGGTGTTTAGTCCGGTCGGAGGACATGCGGGCCGTGTTGACGGTGGCACGGATGTCCTTGACGGATGGACGATGTTGCGGGATTCGAGGACGAATCCTTATTGGTGGGGGAGAATTGTAACATCCGCGAACCAATTTTTTGTGGTTTTGGTGTGGGTGTCGGTCGATACCCTTGGTGCATCGATCGACACCATATTTTCCGGTTTGGTCGGGTTTGTTTTAATTACTGTTTGGTTTGGTTTGGTTCAATTAAATCCCTAATCGTGGTTATGAGTGCTAAGGACGAATTAAGGGTTTTGGAAAGTCTCTTTTGGTCGCCGTTAAGTGAGAAAAAGAGAGAAAGGAGAGAAAAACGTTTCTGTGATTTTCTGGGCTTGTTCTTGGTGATTTGGGAGGGATCTGAGGCTGTGGAAGTGATAGCTGTTGCTGGGAACGAAGGAGAAGCTTCTGGAGGTGTTGATTCCATCGTTTCTCAATCCAATCTTCCTGTTTTTGAGGTGAGTGCTTGACCATGGTTGATCTAAGCATGAGATCTCTTTTGTTTGGATGTTTTCTTGTTGTTTGTGTTGGTTGCTTGCTTAGGTTCGTTGTTTTCGTGATTCCCAGTGATTTCCGAGGTGTTTGGGTGAGTTTGAGACGGTTTCGAGATGGAATGAAACGGAAGTTCGACGTTCGTGTTCGCGCAGATTGTGTCTGCAGAAGTGGCATCGATCGACACCCTAGTAAGTAGCATCGGTCGACACCTCCTTGGTGGAGCATCGATCGACACCTGCCAGTATCGGTCAGCACCTGTTTTTGTGGCAACGATCGGCACCAGTCTCATGTAGCATCGGTCGACACCAGTCTCATCCGAGACTTGTTTTCCTGGTTTGATGTATTGCTTGTGTTTTGTTTGCTTGCTTAAACATGAGGGTCTCATATGCTTGTGTGTATAACCTAGTAGATGGGAGGATGGCCTCACTGAGTATTTATGATAATACTTACGCATCTCAATTGTTGTTTGTGGTTTGCAGGTAAAGGAAAAGTGTGATCGTGGAATCAAAGGGGATGAGGAGGAGGATGTTCTAGAGGCTTGATTGACTGTGCTCTAGCTATTGTTAGGTTGCTAGTATTGAGTTGATAGAGCATTGTAGGATGTTGGAATCTTGTTTTTTCATTATTGGTTATTGGATTATTGTTGTTGGTATTCTTATTGGATTAATGGAAATTGTTTTATTTGGTTATCCGCGGTTATTGATTGTTGTTAGGATGTTAGTGGGTATGGAACCATTAGTGAATTATAGCATTAAAAAAAAAACGGGAAGGGTTGTTTCACATTCCAACTAAAAAAATTACAGCAATATCAATATGGAAACAGAAACTATAATATATTTAACCACCACACCTTCTATTGTGTTTTGAAGATATTCTATCTTTGAATCATTTGCAAACAAGAAAAACAACAATTTGATTTCCATTTTGTTTTTCAATACGTGTAAGCTTTGATTCTTAACGTAATAAGAACTTCGATTTATATTTATTTAAATATTATAATTAATATATATAAACTTAATGAAATTTTAAAATAAGATGAATATGTAAAATAAAAAAGTTTAAAATACTATATAATATGGTTACATATTTGATGAGTTATAAAGATCGATGACATGTTAGAATTAGTAAAATATCATTAAATTTGTGCTAACATGGGTTAAATCCTCATTTTATTATTTTCCAATACTATTAATATTATAATATTTGACATATAAAATCAAGTTGATTTAACTAAAATTGTGTAAAATAATTAAATCATTAGAAACAATGTGACTTAATCATAGCGTATAAATGACTTATTATGTATTTAGATCCCTTATTTTTTTCTTATAATAATTTTAAGGGGCATTCTCAAAAATGCCCCATTTTCTATACCCCTTTTTAAAAATACCCCTTCATGTTGACCATTTTTAAAACTACCCCTCTTTATATACAAAATGATCAAATTACCCTTTTTTGAGTGACAGCAAGAATGTACAGTCAACAAAAACGAAAATATTTTCCCGCCAAAAAAAATTCCCGCCAAATTTTTTTTTCCCGCCAAAATCGAAAAAATTTTCCTGAAAAAATTATTTTTTCCTGCCAAAAAAAAAATTTCCCGCCAAAATCGAAAATTTTTCCCGCCAAAAATATTGAAATTTATACCTTTTAAAAACATTGTAAACGCTTTTAAAAGCGTTTACAAGGTTTTTAAAAAGTTTTTAAACATATTGTAAACGCTTTTAAAAACCTTGTAAAAGCTTTTAAAAAGCTTGTAAATGCTTTTAAAAGGTTTTTAAACACCTTATAAACGCTTTTAAAAACTTTTTAAAAGCATTTACATGGTGTTTAAAAACCTTTTAAAAATCTTATAAAAAATTTTACAAGGTTTTTAAAAACATTGTAAAAGCGTTTACAAGGTGTTTAAAAACCTTTAAAAAATCTTTTTGAAAACCATTTGAAAACCTTTTAAAAACCTTTTAAAAACCTTTTAAAACCTTTTAAAAACCTTTTAAAAATCTTGTAAAAGCGTTTACAAGTTGTTTAAAAAACCTTTTAAAACTCTTTAAAAAATCTTGTAAAAGCCTTTACAAGGTGTTTATAAGGTAGAAACCTTATAAAACCTTTTAAAAACCTTGTAAATTTTTTTTCGCGGGAAAAATTTTGGCAGGAAATTTTTTTTGTCGAAATTTTTTAACAAAACTTTTTTGACAAAAAAAATTTTGGCGGGAAAATATGTCGGAAATTTTTTGGCGGGAAAATTTTGTTTTTCTTTTTATTGAATAAAATAATTTTCATCTAAGGGTAAAATGGTCATTAAAAATTAAAAGAGGGCAAAAATAAAAATGGCCAGAAAAGAGGGTATTTTTGAAAAGGGGTATATCAAAAGGGGCATTTTTAACAAATTCTCTAATTTTAAATCAAAATAGAATCTCAAACACTAAATATAACAAAAATAGTCACGAAGTAGTGGGTTAAAAAATTAATCTAAACATTTAGCCGTACAAACTGCCAGAAATTTTAGTTATTCCTCCATTTACAAAATATCAAATATTTAACAAAGTACAACATAAAATATAAATAATAAAAAAATTATATACACGCGATATACCGCGGGTTAAAATCTAATTTTATAAATATTGTAAAGCAAATACCATAAATGGCCTGTGATTATGTTTAGTAAGTTAATTAACGATATCGATGCTAATGATTATTATATATTGATCGTATATATAATATGTTTTTTGAAAATTGGACACTCTTTGATATATTGATCGTATATATAATATGTTTTTTGAAAATTGGACACTCTTTGAGAGATAAAATTTGTAAGTGTAAGAACTACCGATCTGAATCAGATAAAACAATAAAATAATGGGTTTTTTTTAACTTTCTTTTGATTAAGGGCATCCTTAATGGGAGAACTATTTTTCATGTTCTTAGATTAAATATATTGTGTAAATAATCTAAGATCAGTTGTTAAGATCATAGAGAAAAAAAATGGGGGAACTAATTATGGTGTTCTTAGAATAAATATAAAGTGAAATAATGTAAGATCAGTAGTTAAGATCTTTTGTTAAAAAGCTAGTTATTGGGAGAACATGTTTAAGATCATAAGATTTAATAATATAATATTCATAAATATTTCACAAATTATAAAAACTTATAAAATAACATTTAAATTGCTTACTTATAAACTTGAAAATAAAATGTTAAAAAAACTAACATATTACATATTACCAAATTTATTCCAGATATGCTCTATCAAATCCTCCTTTAATTTCTGATGTGCTTGTCGATCACGAACTATTGTATG
>NC_025701.1:18243854-18250993 GCF_000633955.1 Camelina sativa
ATATTATGGAGTATGAGACATGCTCTCATAATATATGCAATCTTACCCTTTGACCATAAAAGAGATGGATTTTTAATCATGGCGAATCTAGATTGTAGGACTCCAAATGCACGCTCAACATCTTTTCGTGCACCTTCTTGTTTTTCTGCAAACAAACGATGTTTCGGATGTTGTGGTTGTGGGATGGATTTAACAAATGTCGCCCATTCCGGGTAAATACCATCCGTCAGATAGTAAGCCAAATTATATTCATTTCCGTTGACATAGTACGTAACTTCGGGAGCTCGACCGTAAATAATGTCATTAAGTACGTAACTTCATTTCCACTTCCAATGCATACAGTCGATGCTCCCAACCATCCCGGGAAAACTCCGCAGTTCTCCGTAAAAGAATAGCCTTTGAAGATCTGCTTGTGTGGGTCGGCGTAGGTATTCAGCACCAAACAAGTCAACTATTCCGACGATGAAATGTTCCAAACATTTACGAGAAGTCGATTCAGACATACGTAGATATTCGTCAACCGAGTCCGCCCCAATCCCATATGCTAGTAATCGAATTGCAGCAGTACATTGTTGTATCGGTGAGAAACCATTCCGGAAAGTTGCATTTTTTTTTGGTTTAAAATATGGAACTTCTTCACTGAGACGATTGACAATACGCAAGAACAATGACTTGTTCATGCGAAACCGTCGGCGAAATTGCTTCGTCGTGTAAGTCGGATTATCACTAAAATAATCGTTCCACAAACGTTCGTGGCCTTCTTCCCGTTGTCTATCGATATGCGTACGTGTAGTCTTTTCCTCCGGAATTTGCTCTTCAGCAGCTTCAAATTGATTATTAAATTGCTCTTGGAAAAATTGGTTCATACTATCATTATTTGGATCATAATGATAGTGAAATTTGTTAAAATTGTTGGAAGAAGAAGCCATAGCAATAAAGAAGAAAAAGAATTATTTGTTGTTGTAGAGAGAAGCAAGGAGGAAGGAGCAAGGAAGAAATGTTTATTTTGGTGCAAGGAGCAAATGTTTGTTTTTGATGAAAAAACATTGTGCTCTTCTCATCTCATATATACAAGTGATGAAACTAAAATCCAAAGAAACAAAATGATACTAAACATCACGGGTTCACATACACACATCAACATTCACGGGTTCACATACTATCAAACTAGTCTAAACAAAAATCCAAACAACATCCACACATCAACATTCACGGGTTCACATACACACATCCGAAAACAAACAACATCCACACAACAACATTCACGGGTAGACATACACACATCCGAAAACAAACAACATCCACACATCCGAAAACAAACAACAACCACACATCCGAGACATTACTTGAGCTGGTTCACGTGGTCAGTCAGCTGTATCACTTGGTGTTGGAGCTGGATCACTTGATCCTTCAGCTGGATCACAAGTACCTTGAGGTGGATCATTTGGTCGTTGAGCTGGATCACCTGTTCGTTGAGCAGATTCAGTTGAGCTGGATCAATCGCAGGAGCTGGTACGTTGAGCAGGTTCAGTTGAGCTGGATCAATCGCAGGAGCTGGTACGTTGACCTGGTTCCGGAGGCTTGTGAATCCAATCGCAGGAGCTGGTTCCGGAGGATAGTGACAAGTCTCAGCCTCCTCTGATGACTCAGTACTATAGTCTAATGGGCTGTTTATACCATAGTCATAATCACGGTCCATTTCTTCGTTCAACCTGAAACCGAAGCATATAGCATATTAAAACAGTTAAACATGGGTTCATATAGCATACAGCATATTAAAACAGTGAACAACAAACATAAACATTGATCCATTCTAAACATTGAATCACATATAAAACATACACATTCATGAAAAACATTTAGCATAAACAAAGAAAATGGATTCATTAAAAACATATATTCGCTTAGACAACAAACAAGATAGTCAGGGCGCATACATAACTAAACATAGCATATTAAAACATAGCATATCATCTTGGGTGGACCATAGCCTTCTCTCCCTTCGCTGTTCTGCTGTCTCTTCTGTTTGACTAGGAGCTTCACTCGGCTGTGAACTTGGTTGTGAACTTGGCTGTTCACTCGGAAGTGAACTTGGTTGTGAACTAAAATAAGGAATTTGAGAGGAACCAATGTTAAATTGGGAGCAAAGCTATCATATGGGAAGTTAAGAAGGCTAAAGTAGGGTTGAGACTGATTGTTAGGAGTATTGTTTGATTCCATAGCAATCAGAATTAAACAAAGAAAAGATATTGTTCGAAGGTGGATGTTAGAAGAGAAGTAAAAGTTATGATAGATTGGAAGAAAGAGCCAAAAAGAAGGATGATAGAAGAGAAATAAAACAAGATGGACTTAAGAAGCAAAGCGGTTTGACGAAAATATAGAGAAGTTAAGAAGCCATCATTTAATCAAAAGTTAGGAGTTGTTAGGGAGTTTTAATTGTAAATAACAACAACCTACTTCAGTCAAATCAGTAGTAAATAAAAGTCATTTACTATTTTTTCTAAGTAAATCATTCAAAGATTTGTTAACTACTCAACTATATTTGGTGAAGCATTCATAAGTTTCAAACCTATCACAAGTTTGAATATTTTTTTCAGTTTCACAAGTTTGAAAATTTTACAAATTTTTGACAGTTTTAGAAATAGCAGACAGTTTCACAAGTCCTTACACACACTCAAACCTACAGAACAAAACTACAATCACAACGACAAGTCAAATCTAACCAAAACTAAGAGACATACAAACAAACCAAATGATAAAACATCCGACACCACAAAACGAAACCAAAAACAGACCAAAACAAAGATGGTGAGACAGACATACCAAAACAAAGAAACACTTACTTGACAGTAACTATGTCTAACATCCGACACCACAAAATGAAACCAATACCAAACCAAAACAAATATGGTGAGACATAAAGACCAAAACAAAGAGACACTTACTTGACAACAACAATGTCTAACATCCGACACCACAAAACCAAACCATAACCAATTATAATCACAGAATAAACACTAATATCACAACTCAATTCAAGAATCCAACCTTGCGACTAACCTTTATCTTTCGAGCAAACGCAGATTTCTTGAAGAATCCGGTGTAGTTTCCACTTGTTGACCTCACCTACAAACTCCAAGACAAAGAAATTTCAAGTTTAATTCATCAGTTTTATTGTTGATACAAAAATCTAAATACAACTCTCGGAATTCAATCATAGATAGATATAGATTAATCCCAAATCCTATACTATAATCGTATAATGATTAATCCCAAATCCTGTACTACACTGAAACCTAATCGTTTACCCTAAACCGAAATCTTACAGATTTGAGATTAACCCTAAATCGATAAAACCTAATTCAAAGATTGAAAGAGGAAACGACTGTGACAAACCTTCTCTGTATGACCGGAGATTTGCCCGACAAAGGAGAGGAGGAGACAAAGGCGAGTCGATTTTGATTTTGATTTCGATCGAGATTTGGTTTCGATTTGCCAAAAGCCGGACAACGGAAACGACGGAGACAACGACGGAGACAAGGAAGGAATAGGACGGAACTAGCTAAGATCCTTTTGATTTTGGTGTTTATATTGCCGGAAAATGGAGCTTCGGCGGCAAGGATGGCGAGAACGAAGCTGTCGCCTTTTCCAGAAGAGAAAGAAACCCTAGACACGATTTGCTACGAATGAAAGAAATGAAAAAATTAGCCTTCTCTCCCTTATTTTTTCGACCAATCAGAGGAGAGGAAAAATATTAGAACACCTTTTGGATCAGTTCTGAACCAAGATCAAAAATATTGATCTAAGCCCACTGTTTCTTATTTTTATTATTAATTGGGCTTAGAACAGGAGGAAAGTTATCCCATTAAGGATGGCCTAATAGAAATATGAATCAGAAAAAACAATAAAATAATTAAATTTGTTTTACAAGTTTATTCTATTCTTTCAAATTCACTCTTTCTAAGATTATACACTAAATCTTGAAACCCTAAAGAAACCTCAAACTCTCTTTAAGTTCTTAGCTCTTTTTTCCCATAAAGCTAAAACTTAATAGCTAGGTAATCTTTCTCTTGTTTGTGTTAAAACTTACAATAGCTTTAACACCCTGTTTATAGAACTAGGTCTATGCTATACAACAAGCAAATTCCCTATTTTAGTTCTACTAGATTTTGGACAATTTTCTTCTTTTTTTATGGGTTATGAAATTATCCTCTTTCTTCGTGTTCACAATATAAATGTAATTAAACATGAAGCACTTCATTCTTCTAAACGCACTATGTGCCTTCTAAGCCTTCGCAAAGTCTCATGCTTCTAGATCTTTCCTTGTCATCAGCCGACATAGTTAGTTTCCTTATCTTGATACTCTGTTCTCGAACTAGTATTCTGTTCACCTAAACTAGTACTCTGTCCATCTGAAGTAGTATATCCACTCGTCCAAATACTGCATCTTCAAAATTAGTATACGAAAATTAAGTAGAATATGCCTTTGCATAAACGTACATATAAATATTAATAAGTTGGGTCATTGTATTTAATACTTTATATTATTAACAAATAATAATAATAATAATAATAATAATAACATGTAGTCATTCTTAATATAAATACATTGTAAGTTTGGTCCTTCTTAATAAAAGTTATTTGTGAGCTGGGTCTTTCTATATAAAATATTATTTTTAAGTTGGACCATTCGTAATAAACATAATTTGTAATTTGTATCATTATCAAGAATATATTATGTTTGCGGTGATTGCGGAAGAACCAATCATGCATTTATTTAAGTTGGGTATCCACGACTTGCACACTCCAATTTGAGGAGGGGAGATGGATATTACGGATACATTCTTGAAAGCCAAATAACTAAAAAAACTAGATAAAGATTCGTGCTAGAGGCACAAATTGAAATTTCTTTTATTTATATTATAATTTAAAAGAATATATAATTTATATGATTGTTTTTTTAAAAAATTTTGGATAAAACATTATGCAATAAATCATATGCTAAATATGATGGCTTGAAAAAAATACATATTTTGTAAGTTTTATATTGTTAATTTTGTAATTTTATGTATGAGAAATGATTATGTTTTTTTGTTTTTAATTTAATTTTTGAACATGTTTGGTTAAAGTTTTTTAATATAAATTGTGCTTAGGTAAGATTTTATTTTCAATTATACAATATGATCTCATAAATCACGATTAAATGTGATAAATTACCAAGATCTTATTATTTTTTATGCTTAACAGTATATTTTTATGCCTAACATTATATATTTTGTAACAATACATGGAATACTAAAGATCTTATTTTGGAAATTGTATAAATCATTTGAATATTCTCTTTAAGAGGATTCTTTAGAAATATTCTTAAGTGTATTTATATAGTCCACGGATTGACCAATTAATCTATAACATCTTTTGTAACCAACATATATTTAATTTATAACCTATTTTATAACCAATTTTTAAAAATTATATAGTCTACAAAAAAAAATTGTGTACTTCCGTTTTATTATATAGGGGATATCATTATATTTAGATTTCCTTTATGTTTTGATATCATCTTATCTATATATAATTGTATCTTGTATAAATACTATAGCGTTATTGGTTTGTGATAAAAATTATTTTTAATAACTTTAATTATTATATAGAATCTGTTGTTAGTCAATCAAAATTTATTAAACTATGTTAAAGTTTAGTGTTACCAGTTTTTAATTGTAAAAAATCATCTAAAATCATCGTAAATTTAGAGTTATTGGAGTTAAAATTTTATAAAATCAATAAAAAATTTGTGTAATTCAACTAAAACAACAGAGTCTTTGATTATTCATGAATTAAAATTATAATGTTATTGTTTATGATTTTATATACTTTTCTTCACAAAATAAAATAAATATTATGAAAAATATCATCAAAAGAGAGATATTGTTCGGGAGACTTTACAAGATTATGGAAAAACTAATCAACAAAATTATAAAAAAAAAAAACTCTATGAATTTATTAAAATCATCAAATTCCTTGTAAAGTAGAATCCAATAACACCCTTCATATACAATCAATGACACAAAATCATTCATCTTTAACTAGGATTTACCCCGTGGTACACCACGGGTCTATTTATTTATAGAAATTAAGTAAATAGATCAATATCTTGAAAATATTAGGTTTTTTGTATAGTTAATATAAATGTTACAATATTATGTATATGTTGTTGTATTTGCAAAATTTACCCTGTACTAAATTTCTTTGTTTTGTAATATAAATATAACAATGTTATATATATTTTGATGTCTTTTCAAAAATACAATGAACTATGATTAAACACAAATTTGCTAAAATAATTATATGAATATATTACATCTGTATTTGTAAATATATTTAGATTTTTAATAAAACATTAGTTTTTGTATTGTTAATATAAGTATGTAACATTATTAAACTATAATAGATTATATTTAATTTTCTAATAAAACACAACTTTATAAAATTTTACAAAACACAAAATATAACAATTTTGGTTACAATATAATTGAAATATATAGTAACCTATATATATATTTTATATGTTTTAACCCATAAAAGGAAATTATATGCAAAAGATTAAAGATATATAACGATAATTTTATTATTGAAAGAGTTCATATATGAAAAGGGGAACTTAATCTGCGATCTATGTTTTGTTCTTTTGCTAGCAAAACGATTTTTCGGTTCTCTATTCCAAATTGTTCTTCTGTAAATATTTCTCACAAAAGCTTACTTAACATAGAGAGATTCATTCAAAACTAATGCATGATTGTCTCCATTTAAGTAAATTACTCTAGAGAAGAAAATAAAATAATCCACCTGCCATACAATCACACGAATCAGTTGATGAATCGGTTTGAACTCACACGGAAGATTACAAAAGTTACCAATACTTGGGTATATAGACATACAGAAGTTTACACAACAATTGCAAATACCTTGAAACCCCACAAAAGCAATTATAGTTAATGCTCTAGAGTGAAGATTGAAATGAAAAGAAACAAAATCTGCCACATGATTTATTCAACGAAGAATAATATAATACGGTTTCACCTAATATACAAAACTTGAGAAATGACATCAATTGACAAAATGTGTGTGTGTGTGTGTGT
>NC_025701.1:18251522-18260087 GCF_000633955.1 Camelina sativa
TATGCTTGTATGTAATTAATTTTGTTACTATATGATGTCAAAAGATCTTTAACATTTTTGATTTAGTTGATTGTATTGCTACATTTAAGGAAGTTGTATATTGGATTTATAGTCTGGAGAGTTATTAGCCGATGGTGAAATCTTAACAAATATGCTTATGCTTGATAATTAGTGCCGATTTTTTTGGCTTAGAAATAGTTTTATATTCGAACCAAAATATTACCATATCTTTAATATTGTTTCTAATTTTGACTAACATAATTAATATTGTTTGAAAACGACTGCGAGATCTTTGGCAATAATAGAATTTTGGAATGTAATTAAGTATAATCCGAGTTTTAGTTATTTATGCAGTTATTTATATAAAAAAATATTTACTTCATCATCAATAATATACGTATTAAATGTATTAGGGAAGATCCGATGAAACAAAGCGGATTAAATGTTTATAAAAAATCCGACCCGTGTAACAAAATAAGGTAATATCCGATTTTCGGAATTGGTTTAAAAGCAGAAAAAAATCCGACCCGGGTGACAAAAAGAAGGACACAAATTTGTACTCCAAAAATGTATAGATAGATACTCCCTCTCTTCTAATATATAAGATCTTTTAGGCTTTTTTTCCTTGTTCCGTTTTATTTCTCAAATTTTTATACATTTTATTTTAATTTAATAATTTTTGACTATTTGAACTCTGCAGTATTTTTTCTATTGGTTGAATTAATTTATAACAATATTAATTATTTCTTAATTTTTGAGTTTTTAACCAAAAAAATCTTATAATTTAGAACAGAGGGAATAGTTTCTTGTAAGCCGATTTTCAAATTTGGTGTAGTTCTCGACTGGGAAGTTTAATTGTCTGTAGTTCTTTAAAGAGACACACTGCGTGTTATAAACTTGTATTCAAATTTCGTGTGGATGTATAGACCGATCATCCCCAAAAAATGTACGAAAATATTTTGAACAAATCTGTAAATTATTTTGAGTACGAAAATGACCATGACCACGTGTGAACAAATCTGTAAATTTGAGTTTAGTTTGAACTCGAACTGAATAAATATAAACTTTCGTGCTAGCAAATTGAAAGTCTCCAATTTATTACAAATTTCTAATATCCAATATATATCCTCAATTTTGTACGTCAAATATGTTCTAAAATAAAATAAAAACCTCGTTAGCAAATTAAAAGAATTTCATACAATACAAACACTAGAACAAATCTTCCAATAGGCAAAAAAAAAAGTCTTTATTCGATGTTTTATTTTTAGTGTACAAAGGAGTCTCAACTCGTACACACTTGGAAGCACAAAGCAAAAAAAAGGAAACGAGGGTTTGCCTCAGAGAGAGGAACACAAAAGCCCCTGTACTATTTTGCATAAATATAACAGAAATAAAAGGGAAATGGAGACATAGTCATATGACGTCAGTTTTACTGGTACTTTGGGCAGCGTCGTCTTCATCTTTAGTATTCTCACCTCGAGGCTTATAACCTTCAAGTGTAAGACCTCCTCCTTTGTTTCTTCCTTTTCTTGTTGCAGTAATAGAAGTATAATATATTATATCTCCATTCGATTGAGTTATCCCCAAATCATCATTCTTACCATATATCTGGATTGAATCCACATATATATTTATATTAATATATGTTTTATCGTTCCGTGTACGAATTTCAGAATCTGCTACACTAAAACTCTTGCCAAGAGTATCATTCAGATATAGAATCTGAGCCGGATTGGTGTACTTCGATATTCAGCCGATATCCTTTAAAATCTTCAGGATCCATCAGATTAATCTCCGAATATACATCAGCTTCAGAAGTGATATAATCATTAATATCCTTAGTTTCTGTATCAGCAAGAGGATACCCCATATCACCATGTTTCATACTCGTGTATATGTTCGTAGAATCATTATGAGCTTGTTTTATATAAGGAGGCATATTATATACTTGTGTATAGAATAATTTGGTGTGAGAAATAAAGAAGGAACCCTTCTTCTTAAATAGATTTCTCATTGTGATCTTAACGGCTCAGATCAATGGATTGGACACTCCTTCTAATCCAACGGATGAAATCTTGAGACAACTAAATGAGGAGGTAGTATCATCTAAGACGCAATAGCAATACGTCCAATGATAACATTTAAAGTGTCTCATTATAATAGAATACTACATTATACAATTGATGTAGTACACCATAATTTCATAATTTACCTAAATGTTCAATGCATCTCTTCATTATTTAATTTAAGGACGACATACAATGAAAACCAAAAATTTTTAAAGAAGACCAATACAGTTTCTTACTCTACTTTAATTTTGTTATACTATCAAACACTTATAACGATTACAAATGCATGTCAACCGACTTTTCGAACTTCGATCTCTTATCATGTATCATATCCGGTCCGACCTGACTCTTGAACGGAATTACTATACTATGAGTCACACATATCAGTCAGGCTTAGTTAGTTCACTTTGACAACATATCAAGTGGATCAGGAAAATCCCTTTGGCAAAACGTTACTTTTATTTTGGGGTCAAGCTGGTAAGGGTGTGAGCCCCATTACAATAACATTTCCTCCCTAGAAGCAAAGAGTAGAGAGCAACTATTGGAAGTGATATTTATTTTGCCAATGATACCGCGATGTTTGGAGTCGCTTTGTCCGGATGATTTGAAGCAAGGCGTGGAAGCGGCTTTCCTTCTTGAGAAGCAGCATTCCGCAATCAAACCTAATACAAATTCTGTTTATTTATTTTATATTTTTTTTTGTTAATTATAAGCCCCAACTTACATATTATGTTTATCAAGAACGATCCAACTTACGTATAACATTCTATATAGAGTGATCTATAAAGACTAAACTCACAAATTACTCTTATAAGAAACTAATTTATTAAGAATAACCCATGGGTTGGTTTTATACCAAGTCATATCTATATTCAAATTATTTACATTTACTCATAAATATTTCTCAACGAACTGTCGTCGGCTTTTCAATCGCAGCCACACAGAAGACAAAAGAAAAATATTTTATTAATTGATTTTGTTTGGTAATACTATCAAATCACAAGCCATGTATAGTCGTTTCTCGATTTAATTTACTTTTCAATATGTTCGATATTTCTGTAATCAATACTTTTCCGGTTTTATGATAGATAGTTTCACACATATTAAGAAATAATCAAATGTTATGTCTTATCTTTGTTTAATATAATATTCTATTTGATATAAATAATTATCCTTTTGTTTTATAAAGAGTGCTATTTTAAAATATTATTTTTATTTCATAAAGAATGTCATTTTATATTTTCAATACATATTTTGCAAAAAAAAATCTTAATTTAATTACTTTAAAACTATAACTAATTAAGTTTAATAATCATCTATTAGATAAACACATACATGCATATTTTTGTTTTCTTAATTTATGTGAAATGTGTTAAAATGATATTATTTGTGAATTAGAAATATTTACAGATACGGAGAAATATTTACAGATACATGCGATCTATAACAGATTTGAAAATGTTATTTATTTTATGATAGTACGATATGAATCATATATTTATGTAATGAGTTTAAATAAAACTGTAAAAAAAAGTGAGTAAATTGAAAATATAATAAGCGCAAACGAATGTCTATCGATATGTAGTTTAATTTGATCATTTTTTGTGGTGAAAGTATGAATATATATATATATATATATATATGTAAAATAGAATAAAATATTTCATATGTAAAAATTACTAACCGACAATGTTTGTTATAACAAACCAACCCGCAAAGGATTGGCTTCGTTAAAATATCAATCCCAACCCACTCTATCATGTGATTGTAAGTTTTGCAAGCTAGCCAGTGTACTTTTTAAAAGAAAAGTTATATGAAAATGACTAATATTTGATCATTGTTTGTAGTTAAAATGAGTAATATTTTACAAAGTTTAAATATGTATAATATCTTAAACAATCTATAATCAAATAGGTGTGAGACAAAAATACGACGTTGCATAAATGTATGTCTAAATATATATAAGTTGGGTCATTCTTAATAATAATTTCTTTTCTTTGAAAAGTAATAAAAATAATTTGTATGTTATGTCATTCTTAATAAAAATGAGTTTTGAGTTGGGTCTTTCTCTAAGAAATATTATTTGTAAGTTGGATTATTCTTAATAAACATAAATTTCAATTTGAGTTAATTTTAATAAAGATATTATTCGTAAGTTGGATCTATTATCTTTTTTTTTTAAACATAGGAAGTACTAAATTTAAATTTTAATAAATGAATGTAAATGATTAATGATGTAATCAAATAATTTAATAAAAGTTTAAATCCTTTAGTGAGTAAAGAAAAAATTGTATTTTCGTTTCCCCACGATTGTGTTAACTTTTTTTTTTGTATGAATATTTTTTGTTATTATCTGTTTAACACATATGTAATACGTTTTCAATTGGACAGTCTTTGAGATATAAAAAATAATGTGAATACGACTTTGCATAAACGTACAAAAAAATATTTATGAGTTGGGTCATTCTTAATAATAGTATATTTTTATTGAACGAGTGCTAAAAACAATTTGTTGTCATTCTGATTAATAATACTATGTAAGTTAGTTAGGTCATTATTAATAAAAATAAATTGGTGAGCTGTGTCTTTTTATTTGAAATCCCAACTTATCCATGCGATTCATACTAGTAAATTGGTTCTAAGAGCTAGGTTGACAGCTTCGGGTCACTTGAATGTTACAAGCATGAGGGTGCAAGACGGCTTATAAAAAGCTCGTACTCGTGAGCTTTATTATTTTATTTTTTCTTTGTAGGGTTGATCTTATCTATTTATGACAAGTGCAAAAGATATATTAGCATGAATGAAACTAAAAAAAAGGATTAAAGCGTGTAGCCTCTAAAAGTAAGGGTGAGTTACATATATTGGATCCTGATAATAGATTTGACAACTGGTTGGGATGAGTTTGATTGAAATCATTAGAAATTGGTGTTAACTAAAACTAGAGTATAAAGAAACCGTTATAATATATAGACTATAGTTCATATTAGAGAGGAACGGTTCGCCCTACCTTCTCTCTATTCTCTCTCTCGCCGCTTCTTTAGTTTAAAAGTCTCCGTTAAGTCTTTGACCGGCACGTGGCGGCTCACATAGCGCCGGCGTCGGTCACCTCCTTTAGTTTCTTGCTTAGTTTTCATTCCTTGTTGTTGTCTCTTGCGGGTGTGGAAGCGTAGATGTTTTTAGCGAACTGGATCGGTAGAGGTGGAGTTTCAGATCTAGCAAGATTGTGTTTTGGTCCCAGATTCAAATGATCTGATGGTTGTTGGTTGATTCGGGGTGCTGTTTGGGATCGCGATTCACGGAGGGGGATATTGGCTGGGCTTATTCTCTTTGTTGAGTATACGCGATTTTGGAGGCTCCCATTTTCTTCTTGCGACGGCTCTTCCCTCTTCCTTCATCAGCAAATCTTTGCATCATTGGATCTCGACACTTCATTTATCTCGGTACCTTGTTCGTTTCAACTGTCTTCCACTTTGATTCCCCTGTTTGCTCTGATCAGATTGTAATCGCTGAAGATCTGGTATCATCAGTTGCTCAGGCTCTGTAGATTCCCTTTATGGGCTAAGTTTCTCATCCTCGACTATATTTCTTTGTTAGTCAGGGGATTGAGCTTTGGTTAGTGTTGGGTTAGAACATTTAGAATTAAGGCTCCCTAGATTAATTACTTGTTCTCTGTGGCGTTGAAAGGTTCAAGTGGGTCTTAGATTATCTTACGGTTACATTCCATCCCGGGAGACCCTTGACAAAGCACTTATAGAGAAAGATGCATCTTATACGGAGAAAGCCAAGTTCCATTCTCTTGTTATGCCATTTGTGCTGAAGACCGTGAACACCAATTGGTACGCGGATTCCCTATGGTCCTTCGAGAGCTCAACCAGTCTCGAGACAAGATGTTTTTGGTTTAAACAATGTATCGGTAAAATCCTTTCCTCTTCCAGTTGTAGGTTATGGAAAGATCATTGTGTCTCTGTAATTTCATTCTCATCTTTTATCTTGTGATTTGTTACCTTTCCGAACTCTAATTTCAATCAATATAATCCTTTCAGTGAAAAAAAAAAAGAAACTGTTATTAGATACTCTTCTTTAGAAATTTCTGATTGTTTTGTTCTATATGTATATAGATGAATAGATGCGTTGAACATTTAAATATATGCAGGTTTATTATCAAATTAATAATGTTAGCATTGCATCATTCTATTATAATTATACACTTAATCTTACACGTTGGATGCAATTGGATCAATGTGCAGAAAGCCATAATTTATAAAAGAAAGAGCTAGAATGCCAGCGTTTTATTTTTAATTTATTTTAAATTAAAAAATATAGAAAAGACCAAAAACTCTTTACTCTATTCATATAACCTAATGACTTTAAACACGTCTTTTTCCCAAATGAAACAAAATTAGTTCTAGAATAAAGAAGAAGATGGCGAAATCGAGAGAGATGAACGTGAAACCAAACGAATGAGTAAAGAAAGGTGATGAAATCCTCCTAGTCGTTGATGGATCTATGTTCGCTTCAGATCCGGTGAAAGACGGCTTGTTGACGGTAGATCTGTGTTTTGCGACGGAAGCAGTGAAGAGGAGTAGTAAGGTTGACGGCGGATGAAGCGGTGTAGTGGAAGGTTGACGACGGAGGAGTAGTGAAAGGTTAACAGCAAAAAATCGGCGATAACAACAGTGAATGAAGCAAGAAGAAACGAATTAGTGAGTCCGGCGGCGCTAGGGTTTAGAATTGTAAAAGTTGCGTCTGCAACATTTGTACCATTTTATATCTTGGTTGTAAGAGTTGTCCCATTATATATTGGTTGTACCAGTTGTTCTATTTATCACTCGGTTGTATCCAGTTGTCCTACTATATCTCAGTTGTATCCAGTTGTCCTACTGTATCTCAGTTGTACCGTTGGTCATAATATATCAAAGTTGTACCATTTGTACTAATTGTCTTGTTTATATGACATTTGTACCAGACGTTCTATCATTTAGTTGTACTAATTATACTATTCATTAAGGGTATTTCAGGGAAATCATAATTTTAATGGCATCCAGACTAAAAAAATGGCACGCCAGATTAATTTTTTTCACTTGATGGCATAGAGCCTCGCTGTGACAACCCGTCCGTGGACCCCACTAGCCATACTGCTAGTTGCCCCCATAGGCTGGCCCTGCAGGGCATCGATCCTAACCCATCACTATGGATATCCAAATCCACCAGTAGGTTATTGGTGTATCATGCGTTCCTCGAACCCTGGTCTCTCACCCTTTAACAACCTTCCCACAGACAAGTTGCCACCAATTGACCTGCAGATCAATTGGTGGCAACTTGTCTGTGGGAAGGTTGTTAAAGGGTGAGAGACCAGGGTTCGAGGAACGCATGATACACCAATAACCTACTGGTGGATTTGGATATCCATAGTGATGGGTTAGGATCGATGCCCTGCAGGGCCAGCCTTTGGGGGCAACTAGCAATATGGCTAGTGGGGTCCACGGACGGGTTATCACATAAAAATCGTCAATTGGTGGCAACTTGTGTGTGGGAAGGTTGTTAAAGGGTGAGGGACCAGGGTTCGAGGAACACCTGATGCACCAATAACCTACTGGTGGATTTGGATATCCACAGTGATGGGTTAGGATCGATGCCCTGCAGGGCCAGCCTATGGGGGCAACTAGCACTGTGGCTAGTGGGGTCCATGGACGGGTTGTCACACTCGCGCCCGATGCAATTGGGGACGAGGCCAAAATGCCATAAAAAACAAAAAAAAAAATCTGGCATGCTAGCGTTTAATCTGAATGCCATCGAAAATGTGATATTACTAAATTATCCTAAATGAAATTTGAGACGAAATACAACTAGAACAACTGAGAGAAAACTGGACAACTGGTACAATAGGACAACTAATATAATTGGTACATGAAACAACCCGACCCCTTTTTTTTCTTTTTATTAATTAAATACAATATATAATTAAGTATCCCATACTACTTAATTAAACAAACCAACCCACACACAGAAACCAACCAATAATAAACCAACATCCAATTACATGCACAGCGGAAACATATCAATAATACAAAACCAATACAATAACATTTCTATCCATTCTATCCAAGGTTCCATCCTAAACAATATAACAAAGACCAACAACACACAAACGAGACCCTAGTTCATCCTCCTCCTCATCGCCATGTGTAACATCCGTGAACCAATTTTTGTAAATTTGGTGTGGGTGTCGATCGACACCCTTGGTGGCATCGATCGACACCATGTTTTCTGGTTTGGTCCGGTTCGTTTTAATTGCTGTTTGGTTCGGTTTGGTTCAAGGAAAAATCCCTAAATCGTGTTATAAGTAGAGAAGCGACAAATTTAAGGGTTTTAGGGTGTCTTGTCGCCGTTTTCAGAGATAGAGAGAGAGGAGAGAGCCTATTGTGGTGTGAAGGAGATTAAAGGAGAAAGATCAGAATCGTTAGGGTTTGGGAGGAAACAGTTTCGGCATATCAAA
>NC_025701.1:18263507-18264157 GCF_000633955.1 Camelina sativa
GTGTGTGTGAGTGACTTCCTGGATGCCGTAGCTTAAGGCGGTTGGCCTGATAGCGAGCCGGCATGATTCGTTGGTTGCGACCACGGACGGGGGAAGCACTGAGTTGTGAGCAAATAGTGTCTTTGATGTGAGTATATTGACTAGAGGGAGACCTCGTGGTTCAGTCGGAGGTGTGCGGGCTGTTGCGACAGTGCACGGGAAACCTTGGCTGACGGTATTTAGTCCGGTCGGGGACGTGCGGGCCGTGTTGACGGTGGCACGGAGGTCTTTGACAGTTGGACGGTTTTGCGGGATTCGAGGACGAATCCTTATTGGTGGGGGAGAATTGTAACATCCGCGAACCAATTTTTGTAAATTTGGTGTGGGTGTCGATCGACACCCTTGGTGGCATCGATCGACACCATGTTTTCTAGTTTGGTCCGGTTCGTTTTAATTGATGTTTGGTTCGGTTTTGTTCAAGGAAAAATCCCTAAATCGTGTTATAAGTAGAGAAGCGACAAATTTAAGGGTTTTAGGGTGTCTTGTCGCCGTTTTCAGAGATAGAGAGAGAGGAGAGAGCCTATTGTGGTGTGAAGGAGATTAAAGGAGAAAGATCAGAATCGTTAGGGTTTGGGAGGAAACAGTTTCGGCATATCAAATCGTTCTCAAAG
>NC_025701.1:18265037-18286900 GCF_000633955.1 Camelina sativa
GAGAAAACGTTTCTGTGACTTTCTGGGTTTGTTCTTGGGGTTTTTGGAGAGATCTGAGGCTGTAGGAGGGTTAGCTGTTGCTGGAAACGAAGGGGGAGCTTCTGGAGGTGTTGTTTTCCACGTTTCTCAATCCAATCTTCCTGTTCTTGAGGTGAGTGCTTGACCATGGTTGATCTAAGCATGAGATCTCTCTTGTTTGTGTGTTTTCTTTGCTGTTTGTGTTGTTTTGTTGCTTGGGTTCGTTGTTTTTGTGATTCCCAGTGATTTCTGAGGTAATTGGGTGAGTTTGAGACGGATTCGAGATGATTGGGAAGGAGAGTTCGATGTTCGGTTTCGCGCAGATCGTGTCTGCAGAGGAGGCATCGATCGACACTAGGAAGCATCGGTCGACACCATTTGGAGTGGCATCGGTCGACACTGTTTAGCATCGGTCGACACCATTGTTTGTAGCATCGATCGACACCGTGAGGCATCGGTCGACACTGGTCTCAGTCGAGACTTGATTTCCTGGTTTGATGTATTGTTGTGTGTTGTTTGTTTTGCTTAAACTTGAGGGTCTCATATGCTTGTGTGTATAACCCAGTAGATGGGAGGACGGCCTCACTAAGTATTTATGATAATACTTACGCATCTCAATTGTTGTTTGTGGTGTGCAGGTTTGTGACGTGGAATCATGGCAATGAGGAGGAGGATGATCTAGGGTCTCGTTTGGGTGATATTGGATTTGTTGGTTATGTTGTTGGAACCTTGGTTAGTGTTATGTTAGGTTGCCGGATAGAATGGTTAGGAATGTTATCGTATTGATGATGTTGTTGGTTTTGTATTATTGGTATGTTTCCGCTGTGCTTAATGTTATTGCTGGTTTAATGTTGAGTTGTGGTTTGGGTTGGTTAATTAAGTAGTATGGGATGCTTAATTATACATTGTATTTAATTATTAAAAAAAAAAAAAGGGGTCGGGTTGTTTCACCATGATTCCACGTCACATACCTGCACACCACAAACAACAATTGAGATGCGTAAGTATTATCATAAATACTTAGTGAGGCCGTCCTCCCATCTACTGGGTTATACACACAAGCATATGAGACCCTCAAGTTTAAGCAAAACAAACAACACACAACAATACATCAAACCAGGAAAACAAGTCTCGACTGAGACCAGTGTCGACCGATGCCTCACGGTGTCGATCGATGCTACAAACAATGGTGTCGACCGATGCTAAACAGTGTCGACCGATGCCACTCCAAATGGTGTCGACCGATGCTTCCTAGTGTCGATCGATGCCTCCTCTGCAGACACGATCTGCGCGAAACCGAACATCGAACTCTCCTTCCCAATCATCTCGAATCCGTCTCAAACTCACCCAATTACCTCAGAAATCACTGGGAATCACAAAAACAACGAACCCAAGCAACAAAACAACACAAACAGCAAAGAAAACACACAAACAAGAGAGATCTCATGCTTAGATCAACCATGGTCAAGCACTCACCTCAAGAACAGGAAGATTGGATTGAGAAACGTGGAAAACAACACCTCCAGAAGCTCCCCCTTCGTTTCCAGCAACAGCTAACCCTCCTACAGCCTCAGATCTCTCCAAAAACCCCAAGAACAAACCCAGAAAGTCACAGAAACGTTTTCTCTCTTTTCTCTCTTTCTCTTTCTCTCAAAAGCGGCGACTACCAACAAAATAACACGACCTAGGGTCGTTTTCCCCTTTTACACACGATTTAGGGATTTTAATTGAACCAAACCGAACCAATCGACAATTAAATCAAACCCGACCAAACCGGAAAAACATGGTGTCGATCGATGCCACCAAGGGTGTCGATCGACACCCACACCAAATTTACAAAAATTGGTTCGCGGATGTTACAATTCTCCCCCACCAATAAGGATTCGTCCTCGAATCCCGCAAAACCGTCCAACTGTCAAAGACCTCCGTGCCACCGTCAACACGGCCCGCACGTCCCCGACCGGACTAAATACCGTCAGCCAAGGTTTCCCGTGCACTGTCGCAACAGCCCGCACACCTCCGACTGAACCACGAGGTCTCCCTCTAGTCAATATACTCACATCAAAGACACTATTTGCTCACAACTCAGTGCTTCCCCCGTCCGTGGTCGCAACCAACGAATCATGCCGGCTCGCTATCAGGCCAACCGCCTTAAGCTACGGCATCCAGGAAGTCACTCACACACACACTCCCCCCGCTCTCAGGTCGCAACCTTCGAGTCATACCGGCTCACTGCCAGGCCACAGCCTACAGCTACGGTATCCAGGGAGTCTCACACGCCCACTCCCCCTGCTCTCGGGTCGCAACCCTCGAGACATACCGGCTCACTGCCGAGCCACGGCTCACAGCTACGGTATCCAGGGAGTCTCAAAATCCCGCTCTAAGGTCGTCACCCTAAAGCGCGCTCACGGATCGTCATCCGAAGCAAACATACCACTCCCACTCTCTGGCCACAAAGTCCATTGAGCTATCGGTATCACATGAGTTGGGCTCACACTATCCTGAGCAAATAAGTCCGATGTCAACGAGTATCTCCCGACTAGATCTACCTCAACACTTTCCATTTCTGGAAACTTCTATTTTTAGAAACTTTCCATTTATAGCAACCTTCTATTTATGGAAACTTTCCATTTATAGACTCCCGTGCTATTTCCTTTCCAGTGATTTTTCACAAATCCCAAAACCAAAGAACTCCAACTTTTATTAGAACCTCAAATGCAATAATCGTTTACAACTCCAAATGAAAATACATAATGAAAGAAAGAATACATAAGCTAAAACTAAGCGCCGGAATGGACACCCGGTCCTCCCTTCGGCTGCGCTGCAACCTCCATCATCTGCCTCCTCTTAGGACAGAAAGGCCTGATATGCCCTTCCTCCCCGCAATGATAACACACTCGACGGTACTCCTGCGAATCACCTCCCCTGGCCCCGCTTGCCGACACGTGATCCATGCTCCCGCTCCCATAACCTCTCTGGCCACCTTGGTTCGCCACTGTCGTCTCTTCCCGCTTCCTTTTACGCCTTTGCTCCAACTGCCTATCCTTGTTTGGAATGCTCTGCTCCAATGTCTCCTCTGAACGAACCGCTGGACTGACCACCACTAACTGTGACCTCAAGTCATCCTCTATCCCAGCTGCAACCTCAACCAGCTCCGCCCTCGTGGCATAGCTCCTCACTCTGCACCGAGTCCTCAAATCATCTCGCAAAGCCAGCAAGAACCTCCGCACCTGAGCTGACTCTGGCTCCCAAGCCCGGCCTGCATACCCCACAAGCCGACTGAACTCTGCATCCAGTTCCCGCACTGTACGGTCCCCCTGAGTCAAACCCAAGAACCGTGCCTCCATACGATCAAGAGCCTCCTGAGGAAAATACTTGGAGTTAAACTCCCCCACAAAATCTCCCCAAGACATACCCCGCTGCACCCTCCGTGCTGTCACCGACCTCCACCACACACGAGCATCTCCTGACAAGTAAAACACTGCCAGATCCACCCTGTACCGGTCGGGACACCTAAGCGAAAGGAAAATATCCTCCATCCGCTCTCTCCACTCATCCGCTACACTCGGATCGGTACTTCCTGAGAAATACCCTGCTCCCACATGCCGCAGCTGCTCCATCATCCGCACATACTGAGCATCCACTACCTCGGCCCCCGGCTGCACACCTGCCTGCAAACCCGCTGCAGGCTGCACCACTGGAACCTGTCCACCACCCACTGGCGGCACTACTGGATCCTGCCCACCAACCACTGGCGGCACAACTGCTGGAAGTCGCTGCAAAGCCTGAGCTACCTGAGCTAGCAAGTCCATCAAGACATCCTCCCTGCCTGGAGCACCTCCCGCTGCAACCCCCACACCCGGGGCAACACCGTGACCGACACCGGGCCCATCCGCCCTGCCGTCACCCAAACCAGCCTGGTCTCCAGACACACTAGGATGAACCTGTGACTCCGCCACCTCCTCACTGGCCATGCTCTGGGTCACACTCACACTGGCCTCAGGAACCTGACCTCGTCCCCGACCCCGACCACGACCACGCCCACGACCACGACCGCGACCAACAGCATCCTCACCCCTAACCATCTGTATCATCCAAGAACAGAAGGCTAAGCAAACAATAATTCTAATACACAAGAAACACAACTTACCGTGGAATCACAACACAGGCTCGAAGAGGATGTTCTAGGACTTCATGCCACACTCAATTGACCGACTCACACAATCAATCATAGCATGGAATCCTAAACATCAACAGCAAAAGCACAATGAACCCTAGTCCTAGAACCGTAAGGGCTCTGATACCAAAATGAAACAACCCTTCCCGTTTTTTTTTTATATACCTTAAATTACTAGTGGTCCCATACCCACTAACAACCTAACAACAAAACAATAACCGCGGATAACCAAATAAAACAATTCCATTAATCCAAGAAAATTCCAACATAAATAATCCAATAACATCATAATCCAAACAAAAGAACAACCAAAAGCTAACATCATACAATGTTCCAGTGACTTAATCTAGCAACCTAACACCAGCTAGACCACAATCAATCAAGCCCCTAGAACATCCTCCTCCTCATCGCCTTTGATTCCACGATCACACTTTGCCTTTACCTGCACACCACAAACAACAATTGAGATGCGTAAGTATTATCATAAATACTTAGTGAGGCCGTCCTCCCATCTACTGGGTTATACACACAAGCATATGAGACCCCCAAGTTTAAGCAAAACAAACAACACACAACAATACATCAAACCAGGAAAACAAGTCTCGACTGAGACCAGTGTCGACCGATGCCTCACGGTGTCGATCGATGCTACAAACAATGGTGTCGACCGATGCTAAACAGTGTCGACCGATGCCACTCCAAATGGTGTCGACCGATGCTTCCTAGTGTCGATCGATGCCTCCTCTGCAGACACGATCTGCGCGAAACCGAACATCGAACTCTCCTTCCCAATCATCTCGAATCCGTCTCAAACTCACCCAATTACCTCAGAAATCACTGGGAATCACAAAAACAACGAACCCAAGCAACAAAACAACACAAACAGCAAAGAAAACACACAAACAAGAGAGATCTCATGCTTAGATCAACCATGGTCAAGCACTCACCTCAAGAACAGGAAGATTGGATTGAGAAACGTGGAAAACAACACCTCCAGAAGCTCCCCCTTCGTTTCCAGCAACAGCTAACCCTCCTACAGCCTCAGATCTCTCCAAAAACCCCAAGAACAAACCCAGAAAGTCACAGAAACGTTTTCTCTCTTTTCTCTCTTTCTCTTTCTCTCAAAAGCGGCGACTACAGACAAATAACACGACCTAGGGTCGTTTTCCCCCTTTTACACACGATTTAGGGATTTCCTTGAACCAAACCGAACCAATCAGCAATTAAATCAAACCCGACCAAACCGGAAAAACATGGTGTCGATCGATGCCACCAAGGGTGTCGATCGACACCCACACCAAATTTACAAAAATTGGTTCGCGGATGTTACAGTACAAGTGAGATATAATATTATAATAAGTACAACTGATACAAAATAGGACAATTGGTACAACTAATATATAAAAGTACAACGAGTACAAATGATATATACAACGGGTATAACTGTTACCAAACCAACTAATTGTTCTAAACCCTAGCGCCGCCGTCACCTTCCTCACTACTTCCTCCGCGGTCGCCTTCCTCACTACTTCTTCCGCCATCAACCCCCGATTTTAACCTCTCCATGGCTTCATTTGCCGTCCGTTTACTCCCTCAGATCTTCCCTCTTCATCACCAACTCGTTTTACACCATCTTTGTTGTTCCTCTCCACTTTCTCCTTTGCCACAAATCTTCATACCCGCCGCAAATCATCATCTCCGCTGCAACTAAAGGAGAACCGAGATAAGGTTTGGCTATGGCGGCACACACACAACGATTAGAAGAGAAATCTAAGAACATTCAGAAAAATCAATCTTTTTGTTTTTTTCAGATCTGTCGGCGAGAATGAGGGGGCCGAGGCTAAAATGCCACAAACTGGAAAAAAATTAATCTGGCATGCCAGTTTTTAATCTGAATGCCATCAAAATTGTGAGATTACAAAATTACCCTTAATGAAATCAAAGACGAATAGTACAACTAGAAGAGAATAATACAACTAGAACAACTAAGAGAAAAATGGACAACTGGTACAATAGAACAACTAAGACAATTGGTACAACTGAGATATAATATTATAACGTGTACAACTGATAAAGAATACAACAACAAGTACAACTAATATATAACAATACAACTAGTATAAATGATATATACAACGGGCGTACAACTGATAAAGAATATGTAAACTAGTACAACTAATATATAAAAGTACAACTAGTACAAATGATATATACAACGGGTACAACTGTGATCAAAACCACTTATAATTCTAAACCCTAGCGCCGCCGCCGTTGCCGATTCTGCACCATCAACCTTCCATTACTTCTCTCCATCGCTTCTCTCCATCGCTTCTCTGCCATCGACCCCAGATTTTAACTTCTCCACGGTTTCCTCTGGTGTCGTCTGTTTACATCTCCGATGGCAAAGAAACGACATGTAAACCCGATCTTCATCAGATTTGAAGCCAACACAGATACATCGGTTCCCTTTCCGCAGATTCAACACCATCAACGACTGAAATCTCAACAGTTTTCTTCACTCTTTTGTCTGATTCTACCTCCATCTCTTTCTCTCGATTTTTGTCAGTTTTTTTTTCTAGATCTGAGATTTTGTTTCATGTTATCAACGAAAGGACAAAATATTAGGTATAATATTATATGGGTTTTTGGTCTTTTTAATAAATTTTAATTAAAACGAAAATAAAAAATAATTAAAAAAATTACTATGGCATTCTAGCATTTTTTCCGAGAATATGGCATTCTGGACATTGTTTCGAGAATGAGAGAGAGAGAAACAGAAGAGAAAAAAAAAATGAGTATTAGATTAAAGGGTTTTTGGTCTTTTTCAAATATTTTGATTTAAATAAATTAAAAAAATAAATAAATAAAGGTGATATGGCATTTTAGTTTTTTTTTTGTCTCATATATGGCATTTTGGATATTGATTCGATGCAATTGCGTCTTAGATATAGTATTTCTTCCTCGTTTCATTGTTCCAAGATATATCATCCGTTAGATTAGAAAAAGTCTCAAAAGATCTGAGCCATTAAGTTCAAAATGTGAAATCTATTTAAGAAGAAGGTTTCCTTTGTTATTTCTCACAACAAAATATTTCTTCTATATAGTAAATATGGCTGCTTTGCTAGAAACGGTTCGTAATTCAACAGGTAACACTATTAACTTATCCATTAATGGTAAGGTAATTATTCTTTATGCTGGGCATGGGTATGTGTCTGTTAATAAACATATTGACACTGATACATATACTAAATTTGAAACAAATTCTGGAGATGTTGATGGATATTATCTCAAGTAAAACGATTTCAATATATATTTTAATGATGCTCTTGGCTAGTATAATCAAATTGTAGATAAGGCAATTCATACATGGAAGAGTGAAGAGTATGTCAGTATAGACATAAATCCAGATAATATGAAGATATGGTGCACTTCGCAAGATTTAGGGATCTATCAATCAGATAAGACTGAAAAATATTATAAGTCTGTTATTGCAAAACACAACGAAGATGGATATGGAGGTATAACAGTCGCAGGATTTGAGACTGTTGCTGGAGAGCCTGTGGATGATATTCCAGATGCTCAAAAGAATGAATTCGAAGAAGGACAATCCAAAAACTAAAAAAAAAAGTCATTCGACTACACTTTCCCCTTTCTTTCTTTTTTAATGTTTTTGCAAATAATACAGTGGATTTTATGTTCTTATCTTTAAGGACATAACCACATTTACTTTTCTTTTCTTTTCTTTTTGCATTGTGCTTCCAAGTTTGTAGGAGTTGATACTCCATAATAATTATGTATAACGAAAATAAAACAAACGAATAAAGGCAGGTTATGTTTGCTTCATGTAAAAAGTTTGTTCTTTTGTGTTCTTATTACTAGTAAAGTAAATAATAAGAATTTAGTTTCGCTTACAAAGTTTTGAACTATTTTGACAAAAGACAGAAGAAATCGAATTAAAGAAACATAACAAAATTTTATTCTGAATATAATTAGCCAAACGACACTTTCATTAGAACTACAATAATGTTCAATGAAACAATGCTCAAGTTCCCTGCATCATCAGCTCCGCTTATCAATCAACGGTAACTTGACATCTGCGAGAAAGCTTTGTAGATGTTGTAGATGTAATTAAGAAGCTTCATGATAATATCATAAGCTTTGTCGATCGGGCATAGTAGAACCTGTACTGAAACTCAGAGTGAGCTTTTTTAGTACTGCTAAATTCTCAAGAAAGAAGTTCACTAGTTTAATCCAAGTTTCCTTTATTAATCCTAACATATTCCAGAGTCGATGTTAAGCACACTCGTAATGTCGATTTGCTCTGGCTCCGTATCCTGCGGGAAAAAAAAACAAACTAAGTATACGGTATATTTCAACAATATTCTTAAGTCAGATCACATAATCAAACAGATTGTTTCCAAGATTAGGCTTTTCAGATATGGCCAGCTCTCAAGAAAGATCGGCAACAATTGTAACGACTAGTTGGAGAAGACAGCCTGAAAATGAGACAAGTTATGGAATTTTGGAATTGGTCCCACTGTCCCAGTTTCAAGTAATGATAAAGGACCTGCAAGAAAAAACAAATTAGATACAAGTGAGATAGATGAGTTGTACACAAGAATTATATATGCATGATGCATCAAATAGTTGTATACATACCGCGGGTGATAAAGTCACGGATAATATCTCTCTTACTAAAATCCTCGGTTCAATAGGACTACTATCAGACTTGATATTAAATTCAGGCCCAAGGTCTATCTACTCTATCTTGACCAAGGAACTCAAAATTTTTACCAAAAATCTCATCGTATTGACTATCTTTAAAACTCATACTTAAGTCCCGGAGCATCGATCTCAACCGAAATGACTTAACTACGCATTTGCCCGTCGAAAGTTACACGAAATATCTTCAAAGTTGGTGACGACCTCACACACAAAAGAGGCTGAGGTTTTCGATAATCAAAATAATTACCCCTTACCAAGGTAAATTCTTCAATAACGGGGCATCCTAGCTAATAATATACGTTTTCCGTAATATCCAAAGGACCATCCTTCTAATAATAAACGTTTTCGAGAATCTTGAGACAAGGTAAAGAAACAACTAGCTCTTGATGCTTCACTATCCCAACTTTTGCAAGTTTTAAAGAAACCAATGTCTTGCTCTTATACATGTTCTTAGGCATGCGATCTATGATACCGTCAGGATTCTCGGTCCCAACATCTAGATGTTGAACTCCTCGATCAACCACAGTGGCGATCCACTCGACGAATCTGTCGGTACATACAGTGGCATTGTCATACTTTACCTTGAAGTATTGCATGGGTACCCCACGATTAAACTCCAGATATTTTTCCAAAGGAACTCCAAACCATTTGTAAGATTCTTCCTAAGGAACTCCAAGGGATCATCTTTGTTATCCTCTCTTTTATCTTCTACTTTTCACAAAATTAGCTTCTCTTTCGTTCCTAGGGCTTGTAATCGTGAGGCTGATGCTTTGGCAAAGCTCACCCTCCAAACATTTATGTCGACGCAAATCTGACTGGGAACATATTATTGTTGGTGTACGTGTGTGTACCATGTACCGTTCAGATGATTATCCGACAAACAAATATATATATATATATATATAATTATTTATTGAAAGCCTTAAAAAAAACATAGCAATTTATGTTACCAACCAAATTCATTATATTTATATTTAAGCGCTATTTTCTGCAAGAAACGATTTGATCAGCTATTCAAGTATCAGTATCATTAGTTATTTTTTGCGTGTTTAATTGTTTACTATCTACCAATATTTTTACTGTTTTCCCATTAAAAGATTTCTACTGATTTATTTTTCCAATTTGATCCTATGTTAATTATAGGTAAGCAAAGAGAATGAAGAAAAAAAGTAATTTAGTATTTCTATTTCTTGTTCATGAAAGCTATTTATTTTTTGGCAGCATTCATTAAAGCAAGCCAATTGGCTTGGCGTGCAGGGACTAATAATAATAATAATAGAATAACATACAATAGTATCATGGTAATATAGACTTCATAATTATAATAATACTCAAAGTAATAACGTACAATAATATCATAGTTAAAAAATATTAAAATTATGTATAAGCATAAAGACTTTATAAAAACATTTGTTTATTTTTCTCCTGCAAAAGCTTTGAATTGTAAAATTTGAAGGGATTAGTAAAAACAAAATTAGAATAATATCCTAATTTATACTTTTCTAAATAAATTAAAATTAAAAAAAACATTTGACAAATTTATTATTCTTCATTATGTAAATATATCATCCAAAACAAAAGTTAAAGGGCGGTGATGGTGAGGCAACAAAGAGAGAAAAAAAAACTCATTTAATAATTAATACTTTATGAAAGAAACAAAAATTAGGACTTTATTTTCTGGTTCTTGAAAGCTACTTTTTTTGTGGGGGGAGGGGCCGGGCAGCATTCGTCAAAGGCAAGCTCCTACGACGACTGAGAATTGTTATCCAAATGGGTATGGCGGGCGGGGACTATAGCAAAGTTATAAAGGTTAAACAATTGGATGCAAATTAAATGGCATATTATTATGTTATACAAACTTTTAAAAATTAAAAAAAAAAATCTCATTTTGATAAAAAGAAAAAAATACTCCTACTATTTTTCCAATATTATTTTCTATTTTATTTTCAAATAATTAGTTTATAATTTTTTCAGGATTTATAGATAGAAAGCATGTTTTTACACCATAATATATTTTAACTATTATAATTTAAGTATTTAACTATACAATATGAGAAGTGTTTATTTTCTAACCAAAAAGGTAGGAGTCAAAAAAAAAAAAAAAAAGATGAGAGTTCCCGGAAGCTTCCCAAATTCCAACTGCTAATTTTCCACACCACCGCCAACTCTTTACCAGGGGGCATAAGAGCAAGATTATCGGTGGGTTTTAATTTTTAGTCTCTTATGTACTGTTGTAATTTTTAATGAATATATTATGTACTGTTTATAAAATAAGAATCTTTGAGATAATAATTAAAATCATCCTCTCTAATGGTACAATATAATTTTGAGTCTCTTATTTTTTAAAATCTAGTTTTTTTAATCTAATCTCATTCAACTTCATCAGTTATGAATAATGAGTTTGGTAAAATAAAGTCAACGGTTATCTCTGTGTTGTGGAGTCCTAAAGTTGAAAGCTGCAAACACATCTTAAATAAACCCAATGGCAGTGTCTTCAATCCTGTGTTGTTCAGCTCCAGCGTCTAAACAACAACATTGAGGCAAAGTCACACAAAAAAAAGTCATATAGTTTGGATAATTCCTAACCACAAAAAAATTAAGAAAATAGACAAATCAGACTCATTAAAGAGCAATTAAAACCGAATCGAGCTCGAATTATACAGAAAAATCATCGAATTGGGTGATAAATCGATATTGACTACCTTCGTCAAGCTGGGGATGATTCTTCTCAACTCTGATCTCATCTTCGATTCTTCTCGACTCTGATCTCATCTTCTCCGACTGAATCGACCCCAATCTCTGATTCCAGATCTTTCGATTCAAATTCAAACCTTTGTCGGATCAAAACTTTGATCGCGAGAGAAAGAGAGAAAGAGATTAATTGTCTGCGTCAATTTTTTTTTCCCTTTAGTATTATTCTGTCGCCCAACGAAATAAAGACACGTAGCGTCTCTTAGAACCGATTTGAGTCTATTATATAAGAGAGCCTCTTCTGTTTTTTCTTTTCTTTTGATTTATTTTTTTTTCCTACAAAACTCTAAAAACCCCTCTAACAATCTGCCGATGGGGAAGGTCTAAGAGATGGTCTAAATATCATTTGAAACTTCATCTAAACCTATGCCATGTTATAATGTAGACAACCGAAAACAAAAAAAAATCAGGATATAACACTTTCGGCTAGCGTAATCAAAAATATTGATATTTCTGAGCATTACGGATATAATCAAATCATGTTTTGATGTCAAGAACGTACCCATTACAATCGTAAAATTCTGTTTGATACCAAAATCTGATGATCATTTTATTGTAAACCTGAGTATAATTCAATACCGTTTAATATACAAATATAATTAATATGTTGAACCTACCAAGCAAGACATTTTGGGTTATGTATTCTCTTTACACTATTATACTGCATATATCATCCGACGGTCATCATTAGTTTGATGCAAGATGGAATACGACTTCATAATATTAAATTCGAAGGGTCATCATTTTTCAGAAAATGTAGTCCGAATATTAATTTTTGAGAATATTAATTACCCATTTGGGTTATGTTTTCTCTTTACATTAATGTTTCTCTTTTCATTCCTTTCTGAAAAGAAACATTAGTGTAATGAGAAAACATAACCCAAATGTATTCATTTTTCAGAATATTAATTACGTTACAATACAACAAACCGATGTCACTTTCAGAAAAGCAGTCCGAAAAAATAATGAGTTTGGTAAAATAAAGTCATTTTGACACATCTAATCATCGGACGGTGATCATTTCATGCCCAACAATGGATTGGTATGTCTTCTTCGTATAAAACTTCGGATAGCTATCGTGTTGAAAGATCAAGAAAACATAAAAGAGAATAATAAGATATGGAGACCGACTCCACCGATAATCAAACACTCCCTATCTCCGGCGATGAAACGGCCAAGTTCACCGTATACTCCTCCGCGGTCCACAAAGTTGTCGTCATGGTAAACGCCGGCATTCTAGGATTACTCCAGCTTGTTAGCCAACACTCCTCTGTTTTTGAAACGCATAAAGCCGCATTATTAAGTTTCTGTGTCCTCGTTTTGTTCTACGCGGTTCTTCGCGTCCGTGAAGCCATATACATGCGCCTACGACCAGGGTTTGTCCAGAGGCTCGCTGGACACGCGAGCCATCTCTTCGGCGGTCTAGCTGCTCTAGTGCTGATCTCCGTGGTTTGTGCCGCGTTCGCCATGGTCCTTCTTGTTCTTTGGTTTCTCTGGCTCTTCACCGTCGTTTACAAAAATTTCAGTGAGGTCATGATCATCTATTCGGAGAAATACAAATCTGGCAACAGTCCACCTCAGTTGCCACCGGTTTAATATCTCGTGGTTTCTCAGTGGATGAAGGGTAATAGCCGCGGAGTATCAGTTAAAGTCTCCTGAGGGGAAGGTTGGTAAGATAACTAGGACGGTAGAGGGAGATTACTTTGCAGTCTGTATAGTATTTTTTTTGCTCGTTCAGTTTGTAAAGTTTCTTTCTAAGAATAGGACAAAAGTTATAAACCAAAAAAGAACTTATAAATAGAAAGCTGACCCTCGTGCATATTTTGTAGAACTACGAAACCACACATATTTTAATTTCAGAGAGTCACAGCATCATGCATGTCTTTTTGAATGTGACAGCTGATCTCATGCAATTTTTCATTTGGATGCATTTTGCTACAAGCGTACGTGTAGCAATTGATTCTCCTAAAAAAGTTTACAGAAGTGGAGAGAGGTATATAGCTTGTAGAAGATGATCGGAAACGTGAAAAGTACAATTAAATATTAATGTCACATTTTGTGACCTCACTTCAACATTAAAAAAAGGCATTATTATCATAAAAATACACATTTTGATCATTATATAGTTATTATAGTTTTTTCCAAAGAGATATTAAAAGATTCATGAAGCGGTAGAACCACTCACTAGCTGCATCAATTAAAGTATCAAATTATAAACCATACTAATTTTGAGCTTTTATCAATATATGATACAAAATGTGATTTGTTGACATCGGTTCGATAAAATTGCTGCAAATAAACACTCGCTAGGTTTTAAAAGAAATATATATAGCATATTAAATATCTGTTATTATACATGAAATTAATAAACAACGTCTTTAGTCACTGAATCCAAATATATATTATGATTTCGTGTAAAACTATTTTCTTTGACTAAACGTTCTGTAACAAACAATGTGAATATATTCTAACTAGATAACAACCCGCACTATATACAGGATAAATCTTGCAGATAAAATTAGGGTTATGAGTTTTGAAAATGGTTTTATATATGTACCATTTAAGTATCCATAAAAGGTTTTGCAATCACAAAACTTTATTCACTAATCAAATATTTTATAGTTTTTCTTTGTTCATTGAATATTGAAGCATTTTTACATTTTATGATGAATCAAATGCTCAAAAGGTTTATACTCTATAATCATTTACCTCCTCTACGTGTATATATTAATATTTTAAAAATGTAGTCTCATAGGTGTCTCTGATTTTGTATATTGTGATTTTTTTAATTATTCTAACGGGATATTATATTCAAACCTTTCTTTTATGAGCTGTAAGTTAATTTTTAGTGTTAAAATGTGATGGTTTCTAGGTTTCTTTATTGTGTTGTTGGAAGAAATGGCTTTCTATAGATTTTAAATCCTTTAAATCTTACAGTCATCATTCCACAACAAATGAAAGCATTGACTCTCCTCTGCTTATAAAACGTCATATAACTATCGTGTTGAAAGATCAACACAAAAATTATTAATTCTTTACTAAGCAAACTTGATAAGTTTAATACATATTTTTTTAGAATGAATACTACGTAAAGGCCTTAGCGTTTAGCCGTAACCTTCCGTCAGACGGATCTATGTGCCTTCAAAAACATATTCACTATAACAAATTTGTTAAACTGATTTTTAGAAATTTTGTTTTTTAGGTTTAGATTCTCTAATTTATATTTAATTAGGTTATAGTTTTGAAAGGATAGAGTTTAGTATTTGGAGTTTAGAGTTTAGAGTTTAGAATTTAGTCATTTAGTAGTTGTTTGACACAAATTAAATTGAAACATATCTATATCTATATTAGTCTGTATTTTTTAAACAAAATTAAATTAGAAAAACACAAATTAAATTGAAACATATCTATATCTATATTAGTCTGTATTTTTTAAACAAAATTAAATTAGAAAATAAGGATTTACATATAAGATAAATAATCAATATATAATAAAGAGATTTTTTAGCATCCAAAGAATAACAAATGCAAATTTAATATTAATAGAAAAAGCCGATGTTAATTTTATACCAGTTCCTTAAATAGTCGATTCACATGGTTCATTAAATTATATATTTTATATTACTATTGGTTCAATAAAATGGTGTAATCATTTTTTTCTTCGCGGAAACAAGATTATGGTTTAATCACATTAATTTATTGCGAAAGTAGAAAATATGGTTCCGGCATATTTAAATAGGAAGCTAGCCAGCCAAAAAAAAAACAAGTTCTTGTGAAAATCAAAGGAAGCTAGCCAGCCACCGGAAATAGTGGGGTCAAGCAGATTATTCAACCAAGTTTTCGACCGGTAATAATGTAATTACGTAAACTGCGAGATTGAAAAGGGAAACAAAAATGTCACGTACTGATCAAACAAATAATACATATTTAATCATAGGCTAATAAAGAAATATTTTAATATAACTACATTTATAGAATCGTACTATAAAATGCGAACAGTGTTGTCCACTAAAACAAGGAAGAACTTGTTGTCCAGACAATCATATGTAATTAAAAAGATTGAAGATCTTTTTTTTGGTAATGGACAAGGAATCAAGGTTCCCTGCAATTTATTCAAACTTAAAAATAAAAGAACTATAAACAGACACGCCTTGAAATCGTAGTTTCACGGACGTCATCCTCAATAAGCGTCTCAATAACAAAAGTAGCAGAATCTAAAGTATATAACCTTAAAGAAAAATCAAAATCATAGTTGGCTAATCCATTGGCAAGACGATTAGCTTCCCTATAAGTGTGTGAAATTCGGACTATCCAATCCCGAGATATAAAGTCATGGCACAAGCGTACCAGGAATGACAGCGGATGAGCATTACTCACCCCTGTCCTCAAAAAACTAACCAACAACTCTGAGTCAATTTCCAGCTCCAAGCGAACGACTCCCTTCCCCCATGCAATATGCAGCCCGTAATACACCCTCCACAGTTCCGCCAAAGGTGCCGTACAAATCCCAATATTAAAAGCAAAACCCCCACACCATTGACCCATCGAGTCTCGCAGAACACCTCCTGCCGTAGCTAACCCAAGATTGCCTCGGGAGGCGCCATCAGTGTTCAGCTTGAACCATCCCTCCATTGGCTTATGCCACTGAACCATAGTAACCACTCGCTCCCCTACTCTGTCTTTCTTACTCAGTCGTTTATGTACCTGAGTAACTTCAATGGCAAAATCCTTGATGAACTTCACTCTGTCCCGACATTTCCCAATTTCTCCAAAAACGTATCCACAGCGCCACTTCCACCCCCACCAAACACACAGGGCAAAAATTGTAGACCAAGCATACACTGTATTTGCATTCTCCATACTCAAATTCCTATATAACCAAACAAGCAACGTATCCCCAAAGAAATCTTGCCGCTGGTGTACCGGCACAATCCTTCTCCAGAGTCCTGCAATCGAAGGGCAGTCCCTCAACACATGAATAATTGTTTCCTCACCCCCTTTACAAACCTGACACACAATTGTATCCCCTAGATGCCGTCTAAACCTCTCTACATTGGTCATGATAACATGCTGCCCGACTGACCATATAAACGCCCGCACTCTCTCAGGAACAATAACCTTCCAAATCCGATCATAGAACCCTGACATATTCGGCCTTGGCTGATCCGTGGGTGCCAGTAACGAATATGCTGACTTAACCGTAAATATGCCATATGCAGTCTCTCCCCATGACAGCTGATCGCAAGCGCCGGTAACGTTGTTTACTACCACTGCAGATGAGTGCTTTCTGAAATATAAGGCAGTATCCTGTCCAACATCCAGCCTTCTCCATCATGCCAAAAATCCTTCACCCGGAGTTCATTGTATACACTTGGTAAAACCGAAACCACCATATCTCGCAATGGGACATTAAAGAGTCATCTATCCGTCCAAAAGCGTGTAGTAGCACCATTACCAACAACCCATTTGGCTCCTTGCAGAACAACCTCTTTCAGGCCTATGATCACACACACTTCGCCATACCGCAGATTGTGGTCGTTTCACATCAATCCAGTGGGAGTCCTGAAGCCCACCCACTCTATACTTGCTACGCATTACCCTGGCCCACAAACTTGTTTGATCATTCAGTACTCGCCAACTGACTTTGGCGACTAACGCTTTATTCATCACCTTCGACGCCCTGATTCCAAGTCCCCCTTCACTCTTTGGAAGACATACTCTCTCCGAGGCTACCAAATGTATCTTCCTCTTTTCTGCAGTACTGCCCCACAAGAATGACCTTGACACCTTATCTAAACCATTCAGCACCAAAGCCGGTAAACAGACTGTAGTCATAGTGTATATTGGAATAGAAGCTAAAACTGACTTCGTCAAAGTAAGCCTCCCTGCAAAACTTAAACAATGACGCTTCCAACCTGAGAGTCTTGAAGATACCCTCTCTAGAACTTCCCCAAATGTTTCTTTATTAATCCGCTTATGAAGGACTGGCATACCTAAATACTTGCCTAACTCCCTCGTTATCTGGATACCTCTTTCATCACTCATCAATTTCCCTAACTCTCGGGACACATTCTCTTAAAAGAAAGTCTTTGATTTTTCCAAACTAACCTTCTGACCAGATGATACACAAAATTTCTCCAACACTCTGCTTATAACTCGAACATGGGCGACTGAGGCCTCTGCGAACAAAATCAAATCATCTGCAAAGCAGACATGTGAAAGCTTAGGACCGCCGCGAGATAAGGAGATAGGCTTCCATTCCTTGATCGCAATTGATCTGTCAATCATATGGCATAGTCGCTCAAGACACAAGACAAAAAGATATGGGGACAATGAGTCCCCCAGTCGCAGACCACGGGTTGGTTTGAAGGACTCAATCTTCTCACCATTCCATAAAATTGTCATAGAAGGATCCATAACACACTTCAATATCCACTATATCCAACACTCATCAAATCCTGCAACCCTTAGAGTGTCTTCCAGGAAATCCCAACGAATCCGGTCATAAGCCTTCTCCAAGTCCAATTTCAAGAGCATCCACCCCTTTCTACCTTTCTTCCTCCGCATCGAGTGTACAGCTTCCTGAATGACCACGATATTATCAATGATTAACGTTCTGGAGTCAGGGACTATGCATGACGAGGATACACTCTTAGTAGCAGAGGAGGTGCAGTTTGCAGAGGATGGAGACATTGAGGGGGTCAGGTCTGATTAAGGTTTCGAAGGGATCTTGAGTGACGCTGTGGAGGGCACTATTGCGGAAGGCACCTCTGAGGATAAACCACAGGGTGAGGAGGCTGGGGGAATGGTTCTTCCACCTAGGCCCAAACAGGTTAAGAACAAGGGAGCTCTTCCGGGGGTTAGTCTCAAAAAGAGGACTATGTATGCTTTAACATCACCGCGTAAGAAGCCTGTCACAAAGGGTGTGGGACTGCAGGGGCGAGACGGTTCTCACCAGTGAGGGAAGCCTCCAGGTTCTTCAGCTCATTGATGTGTGTAGGGTGTTGGGGTTGGCAAGGGTTCCGTTTCTTCTTTTGGAAACAGGCTTCGTTTTTGTTTTTTGCTTTCTTTATGTTGGTTTCAGAGTTTTTGGTTTTGAATAAGTTCCCAACGGTTGTCATGTATGGTGTTTGTTGCTTCTTTTTTGTTTCTCTTTTTATGGGATCAATATTTACTGGTTTGTACTTTACTCAATGGTTTTCCATTGTAAGAGAATTAATAAAACCTTGTTGCCCCTGTTCTTATTCTCGTTTGTGTCACTATAATGGTTTCGTTGGTTTAACTAAGGGTGGTCTCTATGTTCGAAGGCTAACCATTTCCCTTTCTTTCACCGTGAGGGAGTTGGGTCTTGTTATTTTGTGGTTTAGGGTAATTCCTTGTGGAAGTCATTATGTGGGGTTTCGATCTTGCTTGGTTCTGGTTTCTATGATTGGCTTTTTCTGGGCCTTCGTTGTGGACAATATTTGTGCATATGTTATATGCATATGTCTCAAGCCTGTCGTTGTTGCTTGTTTAACTTTCACGGTATGTTGGGGCCTTGGTTTTAGGGCTGTTCCCCTGTTTACTTCCTCAAGGGGTAGAGGAGGTGGATGTAGGTGTTGTAACACAACCAAATTTAAGTTATTTTAAATGAATATTGTTAGTTGGAATTGTCAAGGTTTGGGCAACAAGGCTACAATTGGGAATCTTAGGGATTTATGGTCTAAACATCGGCCAGATATTCTATTTCTTATGGAAACAAAACAACCTACTGTATTTTTGGAGAATTTCCTGGGTCATTTCGGATATAAGAACTTGAAAACAATTGATCATATTGGTTGTAGTGGTGGTTTGACTCTTTTTTACAATAAAGATGACTTTCAGGCTTCAATTTTATTTGAGTATAACAGATTAATTGACGTTGAAGCCATTTTTAAAGGACGTAATATTCACTTAACTTTTGTGTATGGTGACCCTGTTCCTAAGAACCGTGATTTGGTGTGGGAACGCCTGTTACGGATTGCTTCATCTCAGCCCTCTCCCTGGTTTATTGTTGGTGATTTTAATGAATTGACGGGGAATCATGAAAAACGAGGAGGAAAGCTTCGTCATCCGGCGTCGTTTCACTCTTTTAATGGGATGATTAGGGATTGTGGCTTTCTGGAATTTCCCTATCTAGGTGACTGGTTGTCCTGGAGAGGGTGGCGTGACAAAAAACCGATACGTTATCAGTTGGATAGGGCTTTAGGTAATGAGGATTGGCATGAACTATTTCCTGATACAGTTACAGAATATTTGCCTATGATCACCTCAGATCATACGCCACTTGTGGTTAACATTGGTGCGAAGAGGCCGCAGGGTCATAGGGGTTTCATGTTTGATCGCCGATGGGTTGGTAAGGAGGGTTTGATGGATGCGATCTCATCAGGTTGGGGTGGGGACCTAGCACCAGGATCTCCTAATTTTGTGGATAAAATTATGAATTGTCGCAGGGCGATTTCTCGCTAGCGCAAATCACAAGTCCCCTTTGGTAGGGATACAATCGAGGATTTAAAGAGGCAATTGGCTGAGGCTCAAGCAGTGGATTCAACTCCTCCTTCTGTTATCACGGATTTAAATTGTCGTTTGCAGGAGTCTTATAAGGATGAAGAGGTTTACTGGTATCAGAAGAGTCCGAGTAAGTGGATGCGGGTAGAAGATAAAAATACAAAATATTTCCATGCACAAACAAAGCAGAGGCGGGCCCGTAATCGGATCACAGGTCTTTTTGACAAGAATAATGTCTGGTCAACAGAAGATGCTGATATTTGTAATACAGCAGTGGCATATTTTGAGGATTTGTTCACTTCTATTAACCCAGTAAGTTTTGAGGACACTTTAAGGGAGGTCAATTGTATAATTACGGATGACGATAATGAACGGCTCACAGGACCAGTCACAGAGGCTGAGGTCAAAGAGGCTTTATTTATGATGTATCCGGATAAAGCCCCTGGCCCTGATGGGATGACAGCTTAGTTTTTCCAGAAAGCATGGAATGATGTTAAAATGGACATCGTGTCATTGGTATATAGGTTCTTCGAGGAGGGTGTTTTTGAAAAGAGTTTAAATAGGACGCATATTTGCCTTATTCCTAAAGTGGCGAAGCCAACCCGGATGGTCGATTTACGTCCTATTAGTTTATGCAATATGGGTTATAAGATTATTTCCAAAGTTTTATGTCAGCGGCTTAAGAGGGTCTTACCGGTTCTTATCGCTGAGACTCAATCGGCCTTTGTCCCAGGAAGGTTAATCTCGGACAACATTCTGATTGCTCAAGAGATGTTCCACGAGTTACGCACTAACCCGTCATGTCAAGGGAAATTTATGGCGATAAAGACTGATATGAGTAAGGCGTATGATAGGGTCGATTGGGTCTTTGTTGAGGCAATCCTGTAAAAAATGGGGTTTGCGGATAAATGGATTGCTTGGATCATGTTCTGTGTCACTTCGGTTGAGTATAAAGTTCTTTTGAATGGTCAACCAAATGGCTTGATAGTCCTGGAGAGATGACTACGACAGGGGGATCCTTTGTCCCCTTACTTGTTTATATTGTGTACGGAGGCTTTGATTGCCAATATACGGAGAGCTGATAGGGAAAAACTAATCACAGGGATAAAAGTGGCGAATAAATGTCCGCCAATAACGCATTTGTTGTTCGCCGATGATAGTCATTTCTTCTGTAAGGTTGACAAGGACCAATGTAAGGCCATTTTGGATATTTTAAAACAGTATGAGTCGGTTTCGGGGCAGCAAATAAATTTTGTCAAATCTTCGCTACAGTTTGGTCATAAGGTCGATGAGGATAAAAAGGCGGAGATGAAAGGGATTTTAGGGATTACAAATTTGGGAGGTATGGGATCCTATCTCGGTTTACCAGAAAGTTTGGGTGGGGCTAAAACGAAGGTTTTTGCCTTTGTTTGGGATAGGATGCAGAGTCGAACGAATGGTTGGACAGGAAAATTGCTTTCAAAAGGGGGAAGGGATGTGATGATACAGTCTGTGGCGACTGCAGTCCCGACTTTTGTGATGTCATGTTTCCGATTACCGAAGATAATTACATCCAAACTCACTAGTGCAGTGGCAAATTTTTCGTGGAGTTCCAATGGCCAGACGAGAGAAATGCATTGGTTAGCCTGGGATAGGTTGTGTGTTAGTAAGCAGTTGGGGGGGGGGG
>NC_025701.1:18286913-18293808 GCF_000633955.1 Camelina sativa
AATGTGGATGATTTTAACTCGGCTTTGTTGGCTAAACAATTATGGCGACTGATTGAGGTTCCAGACTCGCTGTTCGCCATGGTTTTCAAAAAGGGGTATTTTAGGAATACACACCCACTGGATCCAATTCGGTCATACTCTCCATCTTATGGGTGGAGGTGTATTTGTTCCGCTCGCACTCTGGTAAACAAAGAACTTATTAAAAGGGTTGGGACGGGGAATTCCATCTCAGTATGGACTGATCCCTGGATACCGGCTCAATTCCCGAGACCAGCGTTATGCAAGGGTCCTTCTAAGGATCCCAATCTCCGATTGGCTCACTTAATTGATCGTCAAACAAATACTTGGCATATGGATATGCTCAACGAGCATTTTGATCCACTGGATGTCGCTTTGATAAGGGCATTACCCTTAAGCAGCACTCTACGGGAAGACCAGCTAGGTTGGCATTATACGAAAAATGGAAAATACACAGTTAAGTCTGGTTACCTTTTGGCTCGGCGGGAAGTACAGAGAACCTTCCAACCAACTGGTTGTGGACCGGAGATTACCTCCCTCCTGGCCAGTGTTTGGCAGGCCCGTTGTCCACCAAAAATTCAAAATTTCATGTGGCAGGTTTTATCGGGGTGTATTTCGGTGGCGGAAAATTTGAAAAGGCGGGGCATTGCTTGTGATATGGGCTGTGCACGGTGTGGTGCTGAGGAGGAAACGGTAAATCATGCCATATTTGTTTGTCCTCCAGCTCGACAGGTTTGGGCTTTAGCAAACGTACCAGTGGGGGCTATTTCCTTTCCCACGGAGTCCGTATATGCAAATGTGGATCATTTTCTGGGCAATAATAACCCTGCGTCTCAGGTTTCAGTGTTTCCCTGGCTTATGTGGTATATTTGGAAAGCAAGGAATGCATGGGTTTATGAAAATATTGTTGACCGTCCTAAGGATATTGTCTTGGTAGCGGAAGGTGAGGCTTTGTCATGGCAGCAGGCTCAGGTGGAGGGTGAGGATACGGTTTCGACCACTATCGCTCTCGCTCCAGAACCCCGACAGAGGGAAGTCGCTGCTAATCTTTCAGCAACTTTTTCGGGCTATCGGTGTTTTGTCGATGGATCATGGAAAGCGGGTGATCCATTCGCTGGTGCGGGATAGTTTTGTTCGTCATTTCAGGATACGCAGTGATATGCTCAAATTGTAATACCCTAATGGTACTAACAGCCTTGCAGTTGTAATACTTTAGGGGTCGAATCCACAGAGACTCTAGTTCACACAATAGACTTATTATTCTTTTAATTATGCTAAATAAAAAATATTAAATTAAAGACAATGCAAAAACAGAATTAAAAGTGTTGTAAATTCAAACGATCAAAGAGCTAAGCCTAGGGAATTTCTCAGGAATTTATGGGATATTAAATCAAGCAAATAATTAGGATTCAAGCAATTAAATATCAGATCTAGAACTCTAAACACACTTGTAAAATAAATCAGTTCTCACTGCAAATATTATCTAAATTTAAAACCAGAAAATCCAAATTTCTTTGCAAAATTCTAGGTTAAAAATCAGCATTAAAAACAAGTTTAGATTGTTCACAAAATTATTAAATCAAATCTCTTTGCAAGAAATAATTTTGTTCATCAAAGGTTTAATCAGGAAAACAATTATATTCTCATATCAATTTATTTCCCTAAGATAATAATTCTAGGTGATCAATCAAGAATTATTATGAAGAACAACCAAGGATGAAGATCAATAAAGATAATGAATCCTAAAATTAACAGATCTAATAAACCATAAAAACCCTATGAAAAACCCTAAACCTAACAAGCAAACTACTCAGACATGTTAAATAAAGAACAAATCATAATTCTGAATAACATGCAATAGATATTGAAAAGTAAAAGAGGGAGTTCAAAAAATCTTCTCTCTACAAAGAATTCAGATCTATCTCTCCCAAAAGCTCTCAATATCCTTTCTCTCAAAAACTGCTAGAAGATAACTTAAGGGTTTCTAAAACCTAAAAATAATATATATACATCCTAAAACACGTCTATAGGCCTTAATTGCAAATAAGGAAAACTTGGGCTTATTTTGTAATTCTTCTAAAGCTTGTGGAGATAACTTCCGTTTGTCTTTGTGGCACCTGCATCGATCGATGCTGAGACTGCATCGGTCGATGCAAAGTCTTGATCACGTCTCCAAGCTTCGTTGATCAGCCTTCATGCTTTGATTATGCTCCAAATCATCCTCTTTTAGCTCCTTTATGTTCCATCCGTGCCAATGAGTACCTAAACCTATAAAGACTCAAAAATCACCTAGAAAACAAATCAAAAGACTCAAAAAGCACACTTATACCATGGTTAAAAACCACAAAAACCATGATATATCACGCAGACACTTCGAGGAGCCACTAATTTCCGGCGGAGTCTCTCCCCCTTACATGTAGAAGTAGAAGCTTTCACTTGGGCGATGCGGTGCATGATCGGACATGATTTCAGAGACGTGGCGTTCTTTACAGACTGTTCAGACTTGGTGAAGATGGTGTCTTCTCCTGCAGACTGGCCAACTTTCTCGGTGTAACTTGACGACATCAAGATTGACAAGGAATAATTTTCATCTTTCTCTTTATCTTTTATCCCTAGAAGTGCAAATGTAAGTGCAGACTCTCTGGCACGCAAAGCGCGTGTTTCTCTGCATCATGTTCTGTTTGTAAACAATTTTCCACCCAATTAGCTCGTTTGAGCTAATCTTTTGTTGATAAAAAAAAGTGTTTATTTTGTAACGTAAAGGGGTACGAATCGAACAAGATGAGAAGTTATTTATGGACTATTAATGTTCCTGGATCCCAACATGTTAAAATATAATAGGAATCGTTTAGCATTCTGATCTTGTATGATTAGTATGGAAATACAGGTAAGTTCTTACCTTGGTGTATCGAACAATGGCATATGGACTCTCTTCAGGCCAAGACATTCTTCTTACATCTCCTTTCCTCTCCCTTTTCTCACTTCCAATTTTTTCCTTATCTTTTTTTTTTTAATCAAAGGTGTAAGCGAATACCGGGGTCATCGGTAATTTACCTACCCCTCGCTTCCAAGCTTTGTGTGATCATTTGACTCAAGAGTAGAATAATGGGGTCATTGGTAATTTACATACCCCTCTAAACTGATCAAAATCATTTCATCTTTTATTTTATTCTCTTTTTTTTTCTGATCATTATTTTTTTTTAAGCACTGAAGGGAAGAGAGAGGGGAGACATACTTTGAANTTTCGTGTTACCAACTGTTAGCCTCTGTGTCGACTGATGCAAAGGTTGCATCGATCGATGCAGAGCCAAATCGTGCGAAAATCCGACATATCCTGTTAGCCGCATGTTAGTTGTGTTTCTCTTATGGTTGTCAGCACTGTTAAGAATCACTCAAACACAACATTAAATGCAANATTTTTTTTTCTGATCATTCTCTTTTTTTTTAAAGCACTGAAGGGAAGAGAGAGGGGTGACATACTTTGAAAAATTGCACTGTCTTGTATGGCCCGAAGAAGAAGTCTAGTCCACTGATTTCCAACTCCAAAGTAGGATATTAAGTCCGGTTAAAATCCTAATAAAATTTTGAGACAACGTTAGTTTAACCAGATATCTTTTGGATAAGAGCTTTCAGGATTGTTGATACAGCTCATAGCTTTTCCAAACTTCAGTTCTGAGATCAAGCATAATCAAGATTCATAAGAGTGTTAGCCAAAGAACAGAAACCATTAGTTAGAGATCCTAATTCCAAAAAGAAAAATTTAAAAAATTTGACTAAAAAATATGGTTTTGACTGACACAACTGAAACTAAGAAAGAAAAAGTAGTTAGTTAGTAACTAGCCTCCCCGAGACTTAAACAACACTGTCCCCAGTGTTATCAAGCCTAAGATTGACTAAGAAAGAAAAATCAAATTGAAAAAGTAGTAAACAAATGAACCAGTTTCGTGTTACCAACTGTTAGCCTCTGTGTCGACTGATGCAAAGGTTGCATCGATCGATGCAGAGCCAAATCGTGCGAAAATCCGACATATCCTGTTAGCCGCATGTTAGTTGTGTTTCTCTTATGGTTGTCAGCACTGTTAAGAATCACTCAAACACAACATTAAATGCAACATGATAGATAATGGTTCATAATGCAATACAAGTTCAATCTGAAACAAATGACAAACTGACTCAAGAAAACATAAAAATGACTCAAAGTGAAAGAGAAAAAGGATAAAAGAAACCGTAAACAGAAGTAGGATCAACCCTCAGAACCAGCATCACCATCAGCATCGCTACCACTAGCTCCAGCAAGGGGAGGAGAACGAGAACGGGATCTGCGCCTAGTGGGACGGAAGCAAGCAAAACTAGAAATCGCGTTCCAGAAGGTACGCATGGTGGATGTCTGGTACTCCTGGTAGTCTCCCTGGCTCATAGTACGAGAAAGCTGTGGTGGCTCAGGAAAAGCATGAAACTCAAATGTTGTAGTGCCAGATGAAGAACCAATCTCAAAACCCCCAGCAGGGTGCTCATCAGCAGCAGCACTCTCATGACGGGAAGGTGATGGTATAACAAAATCAGAGGCAGGAGGAAGAAAACGCAACTACTCTGCATCCTCTCCAATAGTTGTGAGGTCTGGTCGCGACAATCTGATCAGATGAATACCAGTAGAATCACAAAAACGCAATAGCATCTCCCTCTTCAGCCAAGTAGAGTTCCTCAAATGCTCCTCATCAATAACACCCCTCTCAGTGCTAAAAGAGACAGAATCAGTAGCAATACGCAGTCTCTGAAAGATAGGAGTAAGCAGACTCCCAACATACTCTTTCTTCCCACGCCCAAAAGCCTTGACCTTCAGAGAGATCAAGTGATCAACAAATACTGCACCATAGTTAACCCTCTCAGGATCAACCCATCTATCATCCTCAACAATCAAATCATAAATCCCATATGCCATCAGGTGCAACTCACTCACTCTCATCTTCCCAGCCTCCATCTTACACAAAATAGTACTGGCTATGGCTCTAAAAATGTACCTGATCACTGGATGCCTCACATCAGTCATAGTGGAAGCTCGGGAATCATAGTCACCAGTACCAAAATAAGACAAAAGATGCGAGACATCTACAAACTCTCCTGGAAGTGTAACTCCCTCTGGCTCTCTGCTAAAACCGTAAATATCACAAAGATCAGGTAAAAAAATCTCATACCGAACTCCTCTAATGAAGAAAGACAGCCTTCCTTCACTAGCTTTCGGGACCTGCTCGTTCTGGTACAGAAGGCGGACTGAGGCCATGAATTGATGGACCAGCTCTGGATACAAGTCATAGTGGCGAGTGCACATGGTCCCAAGTCCAATCTTTTCCAAAATCCTCAATACCTCATCATGTATCCCAAGCCTCTGCATAGTTACAGGATCAACGAACCAAGTCAGCAGAATCTCAACCTTAAGCCAAGCATTGTAGAACATAGTCTCATATTCTCCCCAAGCATCAAGTAGCGGCCTGTTGATGTACTCAAGCTTCTTAACCTCTTGAATTGGACGTTCTGGCCAAACATGCTGTGGTGGAATCCTTTGTCTTTCTCTTTTTGGCCATGGCTCTTGACAATTAGCTTGAAATGGTGCATCAAGAGCTGGAAGTGGTTGGATTGGTCTCAGAGGAACCGGAGAAGGAACCGCCGGCGGTGGTAGATCGGTCCGGCGAGTCTGAGCAGCGGCAAAATTGGAGGGGCGAGCTCTCTTCATTCAGTGGCCAGTCGACATTGCTCCAAATCGCAAAGAGGATGTGGGGATCAAGTAGAGGAGCAAAAGCCCAGCAGATAGAGCCTTGAATCGTCGGATTTGGTGAAGAAACGAGGGAGATATGGTCGATCAAAGTTTGTGATCGTCCGGTTTTGTTTTCAGACAAAAATGGCGAAGAAGATGAAGTGGGGAAACTTAAGTCGCGACTTTAGGTTTAGTTGCATCAATCGATGCAAAGGTTGCATCGGTCGATGCAAGTGTTGGGTCGATGCAACTGGGCTCAGTCCGGCCCACACGAATTGAATTATTTCAAACCCATCAGCCCGTTTAGCCTCCGATCCATTAACATATTCAGGATTTGCATCGACCGATGCACCAGATGTGTCGATCGATGCAGATCCACTTCTGTTGATTCTTCTACGATTTCTGCATCACTTCAACTCAAAACTAAAAATTAATAGGTCAGTAAATCCTAAAAATAAAAACAAAAATAAAAACAATTTAATCCTACCAGTGGGTTGCCTCCCACTCAGCGCTTGTTTTAAGTCATTAGCTTGACTTGGCAGCTGATTAGGCAGAAGGTGCATCATCCAAACGCACAATGTGTCCGTCAGGTATCTTGGCTTCAGCCCAATAATGTTTCACCCTCTGTCCATTGACATTAAACTTCTCTCCCTCGGAATTAAGCAGTACAATAGCTCCATAGGGGTGGACTTCTTGGATAGTGAATGGTCCGGACCAGCGAGAACGAAGCTTTCCAGGAAACAACTTCAAGTGAGAGTTGTACAGAAGTACCTGATCATTAGGCTCAAAATATCTGGAGATGATCTTCTTATCATGATAAGCCTTTGTTCTCTCCTTGTATAGCTTAGAGTTCTCAAATGCATGATGTCTAAACTCATCCAACTCATTCAGCTGTACCAACCTTCTCTCTGAAGCTGTCTTGGCATCAAAATTCAATAATTTAACAGCCCAGGCTGCCTTGTGCTCTAACTCCACTAGAATATGACATGCTTTCCCATAAAGCAGATGAAAAGGAGTAGTGCCAAGTGGTGTCTTATATGCAGTTCTGTAGGCCCATAGTGCATCATCAAGCTTCACTGCCCAATCCTTCCTTGTAACACCCACAGTATTCTCCAGAATCTCCTTAAT
>NC_025701.1:18294807-18299580 GCF_000633955.1 Camelina sativa
ATAATGGTCTTAAACAGCTTAAGAACCACAGCAGAATCATTCTTGGGACTTGCAATAGCTTCTACCCACTTGGAGACATAGTCAACAGCTACAAGGATGTACTTGTTCTTGTAAGAAGAAGGGAATGGTCCCATAAAATCAATGCCCCAGCAATCAAAAACTTCAACCTCAAGGATAAAATTTTGTGGCATCTCATGTCTCTTACTAATCTGTCCTCTTCTTTGACAAGCATCACATCTAGACACAAACTCATGAGCATCCTTAAACATTGTTGGCCACCAAAACCCTGCTTGAATAACTTTGGACACTGTCTTGTAAGTAGCAAAATGTCCAGCATAATCTGATCCATGCAATGACATAACACATCAGGAACCTCAGTCTCAGCTAGACATCTCCTGTAAACTCCATCTGAACAATGCTTATACAAGTATGGTTCATCCCAATAGTATCTTCTAAGCTCTCTCAAGAACTTCTTCTTAGCATATCCTGTAAACTTGTCTGGTTCCACCTCTGCAGCAAGGTAATTCGTGATATCAGCATACCACGGTTGATCAGTAGAAGTTACAGCAGCCACATTGTCATCAAACTCGTAACTCGATGATTCCTGAACCAAGCGTCGATCGATGCTAAATGATGCATCGGTCGATGCATTCGCCAAATTCTGTTCGTATCGAGATGAAGCATCGATCGATGCACCAGCTGTGTCGATCGATGCAGTGCCGAGAGTCTGCAAAACTTCACGCGACAAAGTAGCTTGAGAACCAATATCAACAAAGTAGACATTCTCTTCTGGCAATGAATCATGAATTGGAACATCATCTTCTATCTTAATCCTGGATAGATGATCAGCTACTCCATTCTCAATCCCCTTCTTGTCCTTAACCTCAATGTCAAACTCTTGAAGAAGAAGAATCCATCTTAGCAACCTTGGCTTGGCATCCTTTTTCGGCATCAAGTATTTGAGTGCAGCATGATCTGTATGAACTATTACCTTGGATCCAACCAAGTAAGAACGAAACTTCTCAAAAGCAAACACTACTGCTAGCAGCTCCTTTTCTGTTGTTGCATAATTCCTTTGAGCATCATCAAGTGTTCTACTAGCATAGTATATAACATGAAGTTTCTTATTCTTCCTCTGTCCCAGCACTGCTCCTACTGCAAAATCACTGGCATCACACATTACCTCAAAAGGTAAATCCCAGTCTGGTGGTTGAACAATTGGAGCACTCACAAGTTCTTGCTTAATTTGTTCAAAAGCTAAACGGCATTCATCAGTAAACTCAAACTTGACATCCTTGCATAATAGAGCTGAAAGTGGTCTGGCTATCTTACTGAAATCCTTGATGAAACGTCTGTAGAAACCAGCATGTCCAAGAAAACTCCTTACCAACTTCACACTATCTGGGGGTTGGAGACTTGTCATCACTTCTATCTTAGCGCGGTCCACCTCAATACCAGCCTCTGAAACTCTGTGACCAAGCACTATACCATCTCTAACCATAAAATGGCATTTCTCCCAATTAAGAACTAAGTGCTTCTCCTCACATCTAGCTAGCACTTTGCAGAGATTATCCAAACAGCTCTTGAATGAAGACCTATAAACAGAAAAATCATCCATGAAAACCTCCATGTAATCTTCAATCATGTCTGTGAAGATGGACATCATACATCTCTGAAATGTTGCAGGAGCATTACAGAGACCAAAAGGCATTCTGCGATATGCAAAAGTACCATATGGACAAGTGAAGGTTGTCTTCTCCTGGTCATCGGGATGAATCGGAATCTGGAAAAACCCGGAGTTACCATCCAAAAAGCAGTAGTATGGATGGTTAGCTAACCTCTCAAGCATCTGGTCAATGAAGGGCAGCGGGAAGTGATCTTTCCTTGTCGCGGCATTCAGCTTTCTGTAATCAATGCACATCCGGTGTCCAGTGATCGTCCGTGTCGGAATCAGCTCATTCTTGTCATTCTTCACCACTGTAACTCCACCCTTCTTAGGAACAACATGAACTGGACTAACCCATTTGCTGTCAGAAATTGGGTAGATAATCCCGGCATTCAGCAATTTCATGATCTCCTTCTTGACAACATCTTGCAGATTCGGATTTAGCCTCCTCTGATGCTCAATAGATGTCTTAGCTCCTTCCTCAAGATGAATCCTATGCATGCACAAGTCCGGAGAAATCCCTGCAATATCATCAAGAGAATAGCCAAGAGCCTTGCGAAATTTGCGCAGCTTGCTTAGCAGTAAAGTGAGCTCTGCGTTGTTTGAGGAAGCATTAACAATAACAGGATAGGAAGAATTCTCACCTAGAAATGCATACCTTAAACCTGCAGGAAGTGGCTTGAGATCCAACTTTGGAGCTTTCTCAAGGCTCCTATCTGACAGTTTCTCAGCTTGTGCAGAAGTACCAACCAATTCCTCTTGTGCAACCAACTTCTTCACTTGTTCATTAGCATCTAGCAACTTGACATACCCAGCAGCAATGTCATCTAAATGCTTAGCTTCTTCAGTAGAAGCAACCAATGCTCTCTCAAGAGGATCTTCAGGATGCAGCTTCTTGAAAATCTCTTCAGCAAGATTAGACAATGTATCCACATAAAAAGTTTGACTATCTATTTTTGGCCTCTTAACCAGCTTATCCATGTCAAAACGCATTTGCAAATCTCCAACATTAAGGCCAATCTGTCCTTTCTTGACATCAATAATAGCACCAGCAGTGGCTAAGAATGATCTTCCCAAGATTAGAGGATCCTTAGGCTCTTCCTCATACTTCAAGACCACAAAATCAGTAGGTATCAAACAATCACCAATCTTAATTGGAACATCTTCAAGGATACCATCAGGAATGCGGAATGAACGGTCAGCAAGTATAAGAGTAATCTTGGTGGGTTGAAAATCTGTCATCCCTAGGCTCAGTGCTACTGATCTAGGCATTAAGTTGACACTGGAACCAAGATCACACAAATATCTAGCAAACCTCTCATTGAAGATTGTACAATCAAGAACAAAACTACCTGGATCATGAAGCTTTTCTGGGATCTTGTTCTGAATGATGGTACTGACTTGAGCTGAAACCATCATCACTCCTTGCTCAGCATTCAAATCCTTGGTTACCATTCTCTTGACATATCTCCTAAGCATTGGAGAAGTCTTAACTGCATCAACCAATGGCAACTCAATAACAAGCTTATCCATCATAGCCTTGCACTTAGCATCATGAATCTCCTGCTTAGACTTCCTTGGGTTCTTGGGAAAAGGAACTCTAGGCTTGTACACTCTCTCAGCAACTGGAATCGGAGCTTTCGTAACTTCCTTCTCTGCCTCGATATTGCATCGGTCGATGCTTGAGTTGCGTCGGTCGATGCTATCTCGCACAGTCAACTCGTCTACGACCTCTGAGGGTTGCGTCGATCGATGCTTAACAGCTGCATCGATCGATGCTGGTTCCGGATCGTCAAACTCATCATCCTCATCGATCAAATCCTGCAATTCTTGGGATCTCTGCTTCTCCTCAGCTTCAGACTGTAACTGCTTACCACTCCTTAGGGTCACAGCATTGCAAGAGTGCTTAGGATTGGATTCAGTTCTTGATGGCAAGTATCCTTCTTGTCTCTTCACAGCTCCAGCAGTTTGTGCAACTTGGCTCTCCAGCTTCTTAACTTGAACATTCAATGAGTCAAACTTGCCAGTAAGCTCAGTGTAGACATTGTCAATCTTCCCATTGAATGTCACTGTCAACTGCTCTTGTCCCTGAAGAATCTGCTCAAGCATTGCTTCCATCCTACTCTCAGTTGTCTTAGGAGGAGGAGATTGGTAAGAGGAGTTGCCATAGGTCCTGGTGTAACCACTGCTCTGCTGCTGCTTCTGATAGTCTTGCTTAGGAATGTAGCCTGTAGAATTAGACTGATAGTTGTTGTGCTGGTTGTTGCCACTGAAAGACCTGTTGCCTTGCTGATTTCCAAACTTTTGGCCTTGATTACCATACACAAAGTTGACATCTTCTTCTACATTCTGCTGCTCTGGCTCAAAAACTTCAACATCTTCAGCAAAGTGGACTGACTTCTTTCCAACAAGAAGGATATGCACTGTATCCAGCTTGGCATTCACTGTAGCAAACTGATTTGAATCATACCCTTCATATGCTCTCTTCCGCTCTAAGTCTGCATTCTTAGTACTGTTACTTGATGCTAGCCTTTCAATCAACTTTTCAGCATCATCTGGGTACCTTGTCTTGAAGTTCCCATCACTAGCAGCATCCAAAGCCATCTGATACCTCCAGTCAATCCCGCTAAAGAAGATACTGATCAATTGCACCTCTGAGAAGCCATGATGTGGACAATCCCTCTGGTATGCCTTAAATCTTACCCAAGCAGCTTTGTAAGATTCAGTAGGACCTTGTCTAAAGGTGGAAAGCTTGATCCTTAGCTCATCAGACATTGCATCATCATAGAAGTAGTTCAAGAACGCCACTTTGATGTCATGCCAGGTGGTCAGAGATCCTGGCTTCAGCTGCCTTAGCCAATGAGAAGCTTCCCCCACCAAGAGAGTAGGGGAAAAGCTTGCAGTAGAGGTAGTCTTCAGTGACTCCATTAGCCTTGATGCTTGTGACTATATCCTCAAAGTGCTCTATGTTGTCTAGAGGCTTCTCATTTGGCAAATTCTGGAATGGCCGTTGTCCAACAAGAGCGAAGTAGGCAGGCTTCAGCTCAAAGTCATTCCTTGGGAATGGAGGAGGGACAATTGCGGAACGGTTCTCATAGAACAAGTCT
>NC_025701.1:18300663-18304584 GCF_000633955.1 Camelina sativa
GAATGGCCGTTGTCCAACAAGAGCGAAGTAGGCAGGCTTCAGCTCAAAGTCATTCCTTGGGAATGGAGGAGGGACAATTGCGGAACGGTTCTCATAGAACAAGTCTGGTCTGTTGAAGTCTGCAAGAGTCTTGACAAGCTCTCCATTGTTGTCCCGTCTAGGCTGAAGGTTCTGCTGGTTGTTACCATCCAAGTTGGCTCCGTTTGCACCAGCCCCGACATTACATCGACCGATGCCAACTATGCGTCGATCGATGCCTTCTTCATTGCGTCGACCGATGCCAACGTTGCATCGGTCGACGCCATCTGCATGCTCATCAGCGGCGATAGGTTCTTCCTGAATAACCTGCCCTTCAGCATCAAGTTTCTAGCCTTGCTCGTTGCGCACATGACCCTCTTGATCTCTCAAAACTCCAGCCTCATCAAGTCTCAGTATGATATCGATTGGGTTGACCATCTTTGCTGATTTGGCTGCTTTGGTGTTCTCACGCTCTAGTTGTCCTAACTCTTGATTTGTAAGCTTAACAACTGGACCAGTAGGATTTTTCCTGGTGCTAGGCTTAGGCATGAACCTGAAACACACAAGAGAAAAGAAACAAAAGCGTGTAACTAAAACAGAAAAAGAAAAATTTAGACAAAATCAAAGATTTTAATCTAATGGTGAATCAAAAGAGTCCCCGGCAACGGCACCAAAATTTGATATGCTCAAATTGTAATACCCTAATGGTACTAACAGTCTTGCAGTTGTAATACTCTAGGGGTCGAATCCACAGAGACTCTAGTTCACACAATAGACTTATTATTCTTTTAATTATGCTAAATCAAAAATATTAAATTAAAGACAATGCAAAAACAGAATTAAAAGTGTTGTAAATTCAAAGGATCAAAGAGTTAAGCCTAGGGAATTTCTCAGGAATTTATGGGATATTAAATCAAGCAAATAATTAGGATTCAAGCAATTAAATATCAGATCTAGAACTCTAAACACACTTGTAAAATAAATCAGTTCTCACTGCAAATATTATCTAAATTTAAAACCAGAAAATCCAAATTTCTTTGCAAAATTCTAGGTTAAAAATCAGCCTTAAAAACAAGTTTAGATTGTTCACAAAATTATTAAATCAAATCTCTTTGCAAGAAATAATTTTGTTCATCAAAGGTTTAATCAGGAAAACAATTATATTCTCATATCAATTTATTTCCCTAAGATAATAATTCTAGGTGATCAATCAAGAATTATTATGAAGAACAACCAAGGATGAAGATCAATAAAGATAATGAATCCTAAAATTAACAGATCTAATAAACCATAAAAACCCTATGAAAAACCCTAAACCTAACAAGCAAACTACTCAGACATGTTAAATAAAGAACAAATCATAATTCTGAATAACATGCAATAGATATTGAAAAGTAAAAGAGGGAGTTCAAAAAATCTTCTCTCTACAAAGAATTCAGATCTATCTCTCCCAAAAACTCTCAGTATCCTTTCTCTCAAAAACTGCTAGAAGATAACTTAAGGGTTTCTAAAANAACTAAAACAGAAAAAGAAAAATTTAGACAAAATCAAAGATTTTAATCTAATGGTGAATCAAAAGAGTCCCCGGCAACGGCACCAAAATTTGATATGCTCAAATTGTAATACCCTAATGGTACTAACAGTCTTGCAGTTGTAATACTCTAGGGGTCGAATCCACAGAGACTCTAGTTCACACAATAGACTTATTATTCTTTTAATTATGCTAAATCAAAAATATTAAATTAAAGACAATGCAAAAACAGAATTAAAAGTGTTGTAAATTCAAAGGATCAAAGAGTTAAGCCTAGGGAATTTCTCAGGAATTTATGGGATATTAAATCAAGCAAATAATTAGGATTCAAGCAATTAAATATCAGATCTAGAACTCTAAACACACTTGTAAAATAAATCAGTTCTCACTGCAAATATTATCTAAATTTAAAACCAGAAAATCCAAATTTCTTTGCAAAATTCTAGGTTAAAAATCAGCCTTAAAAACAAGTTTAGATTGTTCACAAAATTATTAAATCAAATCTCTTTGCAAGAAATAATTTTGTTCATCAAAGGTTTAATCAGGAAAACAATTATATTCTCATATCAATTTATTTCCCTAAGATAATAATTCTAGGTGATCAATCAAGAATTATTATGAAGAACAACCAAGGATGAAGATCAATAAAGATAATGAATCCTAAAATTAACAGATCTAATAAACCATAAAAACCCTATGAAAAACCCTAAACCTAACAAGCAAACTACTCAGACATGTTAAATAAAGAACAAATCATAATTCTGAATAACATGCAATAGATATTGAAAAGTAAAAGAGGGAGTTCAAAAAATCTTCTCTCTACAAAGAATTCAGATCTATCTCTCCCAAAAACTCTCAGTATCCTTTCTCTCAAAAACTGCTAGAAGATAACTTAAGGGTTTCTAAAACGTAAAAATAATATATATACATCCTAAAACACGTCCATGGGCCTTAATTGCAAATAAGGAAAACTTGGGCTTATTTTGTAATTCTTCTAAAGCTTGTGGAGATAACTTCCGTTTGTCTTTGTGGCACCTGCATCGATCGATGCTGAGACTGCATCGGTCGATGCAAAGTCTTGATCACGTCTCCAAGCTTCGTTGATCAGCCTTCATGCTTTGATTATGTTCCAAATCATTCTCTTTTAGTTCCTTTATGTTCCATCCGTGCCAATGAGTACCTAAACCTATAAAGACTCAAAAATCACCTAGAAAACAAATCAAAACACTCAAAAAGCACACTTATACCATGGTTGAAAACCACAAAAACCATGATATATCACGCACACACTTCGAGGAGCCACTAATTTCCGGCGGAGTCTCTCCCCCTTACATGTAGAAGTAGAAGATTTCATTTGGGCGATGCGGTGCATGATCGGACATGATTTCAGAGACGTGGCGTTCTTTACTGACTGTTCAGACTTGGTAAAGATGGTGTCTTCTCCTGCAGACTGGCCAACTTTCTCGGCGTACCTTGACGACATCAAGATTGACAAGGAAGAATTTTCATATTTCTCTTTATCTTTTATCCCTAGAAGTGTAAATGTAAGTGCAGACTCTCTGGCACGCAAAGCGTGTGTTTCTCCGCATCATGTTCTGTTTGTAAACAATTTTCCACCCAATTGGCTCGTTTGAGCTAATCTTTTGCTGATAAAAAAGTGTTTATTTTGTAACGTAAAGGGGTACGAATCGAACAAGATGAGAAGTTATTGATGGACTATTAATGTTCCTGGATCCCAACATGTTAAAATATAATAGGAATCGTTTAGCATTCTGGTCTTGTATGATTAGTATGGAAAAGCCTTAGCTTTTGCTGGTTGTGTTTCGTGACTCTTGGTTGGTTCAGTCGGATGTATTGTCCGTTTTAGGTTTAGGATCAGAACATTGAAAGCTGGGAATTCCAAGCTTTTCTGATGATGTGCCTCTGGGTGTTTATGCTATTGGGACAAGTTCTACACGCTGATCATGAGGATCTCATAGCTTGGATTTGATTTGCTCTTTAGTATTAGTTTTGGCTTTCTCTGTGTTAGTATTTGTTTTTGTGTTATTAGGTCAATTTAAGTGGTTTAAGAGATAATTTCACTCCGAGTCGTGGTGTGTTAGCTATTTCGTTGTAGTTAAAAAAATGCAATGGTTCTTGATTAGGTAGCGTTGGATCCTACTAGTGTTCCAGGGTTGTACTTGATCAACCATTGTATTTGGTCCAATTCTATAGAGATGAATGTAATGTGCCTTGGATTTGGTTGTAATATTTTTGTTAATGAAAAATTGATGTTGAGCCAAAAAAAAAATATGATAGGAATCGTGCACGTGAGACATAATTTTCTACTCTGACTATGCTGCAAGCAAATTTTTTTTTTTTTTTTTTTTTTT
>NC_025701.1:18305027-18312621 GCF_000633955.1 Camelina sativa
TATATGAATTGATTATCTCATCAACAAACACTCATATGTCATGCTGCGCACAAATTAGTGGCCCACATAAATAAAAAGAAAAATGGTAAAGTCCTTTCATAGAGCCAGCAACAATTTCTTAAAGTATGGAGTTGGCGATAAGACTGAGCCTTTGGAATAAGTTTTGGGTCTAATTGGTTTTGTCATCAGCATTTTAAACATGTGAAATGACTGATGGAAGAAGTAATAACGGCAAGTTGGTGCTCAAAAACCTCGTCCTCGTACTTCTCCTAATACATAGTTTTTTACTCTCTCTCTCTATCTTTCTAGAATGTAAATGGAATTAGCTTAGGGTGCATCTTTTGACTTGATGAACACGTGAATGAGTCGACTCTTAATGGCTATTGAGGAAACTTGGTTAATTTGCAGGAACATGGAGCATTCAAGTGATAGGGAGCTAGAGTTTATAGGCTTTAAGAAACTCAAACTCTTTTATCTTCGTAGCTCCTTGAATTATGTGGGATTGAAATGTTAATGCACAAAATAAGAAGAGAAAAACAGAAGGAAAAAATGAATATATAAATAAAAGAGGAGAATTGAGTTGAGAGAGGTTAAATAGGCATGCAAAATCAAGAGGCATAAGAGAAACAAAGTGATGTCTGTTGGGGCAAATTTGGCTAAATATTATAGAGAAATCATATAGAAAGAGAGGTGAAGAACAACTCTGGTGATGGTATACTTTGTGGTAACAACGGAGAACACCAGCAGCAACTGGTTGAGGAGCAGAGAACACCTAATAATCTCCATCAGTTAGGGTGTTAAATAATGGAATCAATATTGTGTAAGAATAACAAGAGCAAAAGAAAAAATTAGCTTAAATTTCTCAATACTGATATGTGTAAATCAAATTAATTTCCATTTTTAACTTCATGAGATGAAACATTATACTTCTAACACAAAACATAGGAGATCAGAATTTTAAAAATAGATTGATTGAGAAGTGAGAAAGTAAGTGTGCACAGATGTTGAATTTGAAAGTACATGATGCAAAATGTGGCCGTGCTATGCAAAGTTAGAAAATTAAATAAAAGACCCTAACTGATAGCGGAGCTTGTTGTGAGTTAATGAAAACGGAAATCAAATCATTTGATTCATTTCACCAGCTCTTGTTCTTCAAGCTCTTTTCTCTATCTTTCATATAAAATGGTAATTTGTTATCTTGAATTGAGTTCGAGTAAGTACTGATTTAACAACTGGTTCATTCAGGTGCAGTATGATTTAGGATCAGTGTCATGAGTGTAAAGGAGAATATATATTAGGGATCTACTAGTAATTAGTTATAGCTAAACCCTTGTGTATCAGCCTATATATACCTTGTAAATCATTCGTATAAAAAAGTGTGGCTTAACCTACATATGGTATCAGAAGCGTAGTATCTTAACATATCTAAACCTTAAAAAAATTTCTGCCGCTTTTCTTTTTCTCTTTTCTTCTTCTTCTTCCTCTTCGATCTATCTTTTCTTCTTCCTCACGCTTCTTTGTATCTCCTTTCAGTCATGTATTCTGCAAACAGTGAGATTGTTGTTACCTCTGATGCATCTGTTCTTCACAATGTCAACATGGCTAATGTGACCAAACTCACTGCCACCAATTTCCTGACGTGGAGTCGTCAGGTTCATGCCTTGCTCGATGGTCATAATCTCGCCGGATATCTTGATGCTTCCACCAGTTCTCCCTCTCTGACCATCACCACTGATGGTACTAACTCTGTGAATCCGACATACTCTAACTAGAAGCGCCAAGACAAACTCATCTATGCTAGTCTCCTTGGTGGGATCTCCGTTGAAGTACAGCCCCTTTTATCAAAGGCGTCGACATCTGCTCAGATTTGGAGCACCCTCTCCAAAACCTATGCTAAACCCACATGGGGACACATCAAACAAATCCGAGAGCAGATCAAACAATGGAAGAAAGGTGCCCGCTCCGTTGATGAATACATTCAAGGCTTCACCAACCGTTTTGATCAACTGGTTGTGCTTGGGAAACCTCTTGAACACGAAGATCAGGTTGACTATAGTCTCGCTGGTCTCCTAGAGGATTTCAAACTTGTGGTTGATCAGATTGATGGTCGTGATACTCCTTCATCGATTGTTGAGCTTCATGAGAAGTTGATCAACTATGATCTGAAGCTTCAAGCTCTTGCTCGTGCAGTCCCCTCCTCTGTTCCGGTCACTGCTAATGTTGCTTATTACAAGAACTCCGGTGGCCACAACAACTTCCGCAACCAGGACCGTGGTTCCTCTTGTGGACATTGGCATCGTCAACAAAAAAAATCTCGTGGATCTCAAGGTCGCGATTATCAGAGACGGTGCTAACTATGTGGTGTCTATGGCCATAGTGCTCGGCGTTGCTCATAGTTCCATACATCTGGATGCGGCTTCACAGCTTCTGGCGGTGGCTATTCGTCGTCTCCCTCCATGTTGTGGCAACTACGAGTGAATGTTGTTGTTGTGTCTTCTCCAACTTCATGGATATGTGATACTGGAGCCACTCATCATCTCACCTCTGATCTATCAAATATAGCGCTTCATCAACCATACACCAGCGGCGAAGAGGTTACGATTGTTGATGGTTTGGGTCTCCTAATAACACATATAGGTTCCGCTTTGCTTACTACTCCATCTCGATCTCTTTCACTTACAGATGTCTTATATGTTCCAAATGTGTGCAAAAATCTTATTTATGTCTATCGATTATGCAATTCTAATCAAGTGTCGGTTGAATTCTTTCATGCACACTTTCAGGTGAAGGATTTGAGCATGGGGTCCGATTACTCCAAGGCCGAACTAAGAATGAGCTGTATGAATGGCCGGTGGATCATCAGACTATTGCCATCTTCTCGGCCACTCCAACATCAAGAACTGATCTCTCCTCCTGGCATCGACAACTAGGGCATCCCTCTTTTTCGGTTTTAGAAACTAGTGTTTCTCAATTTTTCTTGCCCTCTCTCCTTCTCCAATTTTTTTTTCTTGTTCTGATTGCATTATCAATAAAAGTCACAAGTTGCCATTCTCTACAAATACCATCGTTTCTTCTCATCCCCTTGAATTTATCTATACAGATGTTTGGTCTTCTCCCATTTTATCCTCTGAAAACCAAAAATACTACCTTCTTCCGTTGATCTTTTACTCATTATACTTAGCTTTATCCACTTAAAGTAAAAATCCCAAGTCAAAGAAGTTAGTATTGCCTTAAATGTCCTAGTTGAGAATCGGTTCCAACATAAAATTCGAACTCTATATTCGAATAATGGGGGAGAATTTATTGCATTGAGATCGTTCTTGGTGTCCCATGGCATATCACATCTGATTACTCCGCCATATACTCCACAACAAAATGGTGTCTCTGAGAGAAAACATCGTCATGTTGAAGAAACGGGTCTCACAATGCTTGGTCATGTCTCTATTCTGAAACACTATTGCCCTTATGCGTTTGCTACGACAGTGTAACTTATCAACCGCATGCCAACTGATGTCTTGTCGGACCAATCTGCTTATCGGAAGCTATTCCAAACCACTCCAACTTATCTACAACTCTGGGTGTTTGGTTGTATATGTTATTTGTGGCTTTTTCCGTATCGTTAAAAAAAGCTTGCAACCCGCTCAACGCCATGTGTGTTTCTCAGTTATTCTCTCACACAGAGTGCATACTTATGCCTGGAGGTACAAAGTGGCCGAATATACATTTCTCAGCATGTTCAGTTCGTCGAGACGTCCTTTCCGTTTGCTACCACCATGTTGTCTAGCGATTTTCGTCATTCTCTACGAGTACTAGCTCCAGCTCTTCTGGTTAATCTTCGATAATCCCTTTCCCGTCACCGTCAGCTTCTTCCCCGCCTCCAGCCTCGGCTCCCCCCTCCATGTCACTACCGCTGTCAGTTCCTTCATCACCGTTGACTCCCATCTTCGCCACAGGTCTCCTCTGTTCCACAATCATCGGCTTCAGTTTCCTCTGTTGTCGATAATGAAAGAAGAACCAAACGGGCTAAAGATTCTACTATGGCCCAAAAACAACATCCAGTCCAACAAAGTCCACATCCTGCATTCGGCCTATCCTCACCAAGGCCACAATCTCTAAGTCCATTAACCTCGCTTCACTCTTCGTCTTCGATCTCGTCTCCGGTTTCTGTCTCTGTCTCATCGTCTCTGATGCCATCTCCGACACCATCTCCAGAATCCTCTACGACGTCGTCCCCTTCACCGCCACCACAAAACGTCCACTCTTGAAGACAAGAGCCAAAAATCAAATCACCAAACCACAAAAGAGAATGAATCTGTTGGCTACGATTACAACACCCATAATTTCGATGATGATGGCTTAAGCTCTTAAGGATCCCAATTGGCGTAATGCAATGGCTGAGGAGATGAATGCCTAGATACAAAATCACACCTTTGATTTGGTTCCACCAGATGTTGCAAAGAATGTGATCACTTGTAAGTGGATCTTTACTCTCAAATATCGAGATGATGGTTCCATTGACAAGTACAAAGCCATGCTGGTTGCTCGTGATTTCAACCAACAGTATGGTCTTGATTACTCTGAGACGTTTAGTCCTGTAATCAAATCCACAACCATCCGTCTTGTTCTCGAGGTTGCAGTCAAACAAAATTGGGCATTACACCAAGTTGATATTAACAATGCTTTTCTTCAAGGCACCCTAACCAACGAAGTGTATGTCACTCAGCCACCAGGTTTTGTAGATCGTGATCGCCCTCATCATGTGTGTCGCTTAAAAAAAGCGCTCTACAGACTCAAACAGGCGCCTCGAGCCTGGTATCAGGAACTTCGTCAATTTCTCACTTAATTGGGCTTTAAGACGTCTCTAACGAATGATTCACTCTTCATTTGCAAATGTGGTCAGTCTTATATTTATGTTCTTGTCTACGTAGATGATATTATTATTGCTGTAGATCCTGCTGCGGTCACAATTTTCAATGCTAGTCTTGCCCCACCATTTCTCTCTCAAAGATCTTGGTCCTCTCAGCTATTTCTTGGGTATCAGATTCACTCGCACATCCCAAGGCATTCATCTGATGCAGCGCAAGTATATCACCGACCTCTTATCCAAAACCAATATGCTTGCTGCAAATCTGGTTTCAACACCCATGACACAGAAGCCACTCACGCTCTTCTCTGGAACGTTACTTGATGATGTTATTCAATATAGAATGGTTGTCGGGAGCCTCCAGTATCTTGCTTTACGCATCCTGACATAGTTTTGTGGTTAATAGTTTGTCTCAGTTTATGCACAAGCCCACCAATGAACACTGGCAAGCAGCTAAACGGGTTTTGCGTTATTTAGCGGAGACAAAGTCCTTAGGCATTTTATTCTGCCATGATGCTCCTCTTACCATCCATGCCTTTTCTGATGCAGAATGAGGTCAGGACCGCGGTACTTATGTCCCTACTAATGCGTATATTGTATATTTTGGAGGAAGTCTGATCTCTTGGTCCTCAAAAAAGCAAAAGAGTGTGTCGTGATCCTTAACAGAAGCCGAGTATCGTGCCATCGCTAACACGGCTTCTGAACTACGGTGGATCTGCTCTTTGCTCACTGAAATGGGTATCACCCTACCTACTGCACCTGTTGTATATTGTGATAATATTGGCGCGACGTATTTGTGTGTAAACCCCGTCTTTCACACCAAAATGAAGCATGTTGCTATCGATTATCATTTTGTTCATGAACACATCCAATCCAGGATGTTACGGGTCGTTTTTGTCTCCACTCATGACCAGCTTGCGGATGCACTAACCAAACCTCTTCCCGGACCATGGTTTAAGGAACTCAAAGACAAGATAGGAATCAAGCATTTGCTTCCTTCTTCAGGGGGTGTGTAAAGGAGAATATATATTAGGGATCTACTTGTAATTACTTTTATAGCTAAACCCTTGTGTATCAGCCTATATATACTTTGTAAATCATTCATATAAAAAAGGGTGGCTTAACTTACAATGAGAAAACGAGAGTTTGTTAGTTACTCTCTCTCTCTCTCTACAATGAGATTCTCACTTAGAACTTAGATCCCGAACTCTGAAAATTCCTTTTTATCACATTCTTCTGCTTCCCTCCTTAAACAGAAATTTGATCTTTTGATGTTTTTCATTCAACAAAAAGTGATAACATTAGTACAAGAATAATAAATTGGGAGTTAAACCTCTAGATCAATGCAATTGACCAATCCTGCGGATGAATGCTTTAAATTAAAGACCAATCTCGTCTTACTTTTCTTCTAGATCTCAACCACTAGCATTACTCACAAAATATGAATTAATGAATTTGGTATATAGTTTGTTATAAGATTTGGAAAAAAAACTTCTAAAAAAAATGTCAATTTTTGTTTGGGAAATTGCTGTGTATAACCAATAAAAAAAATATAATTCATCCACTAACTAGTGACTACACTAACCATAAAAATATTATATACTCTATATTTTATATATTAATTACATAAATAACTCTCAACCATTTCTTACCACCACAAACCCCACCACCTATCATTACCACCACCTCCGGCCACCGAACCACTGCCGTCTTCGACCACCACCATCATCGCCCACTAGCCTCTGGACCACCGCCGGCTGCCGGACCACCGCCACCACCACATTCGGTCGTCAGACCACCAGCGCCTCCAACTACTGCTACCACCTCTGGTCACCTATTCCGGCCACATCCGCCGACCTACGGTCTCCGACCACCAGCCACCAGCCACCAGCCACCACCAGAATTGCTGTCCTTTTTGGTTATTTTCCATTAACCAATAATTACTTACCTAATTTAAGTTATTATTTGACTATATTCTTTATTCATTTTTTTTATTTTGGTTATCATGCAAATTTACCCTTTTGTTATTCTCAGGCCAAGTAAATTCTTGGAAATTTGGCGTAACAAAAAAAGAGAGAGAGAGAGATAGAGAGAGAGAGATACAAGCTTCTTTGTTTTGTTTTGCTTTTCTAGTAAGTCATAAGTTGTAAGACTACAACTTGTATTCTCTTTATTTTATCAACGTGATTCAGTTTTCCACAATTAGATAAAAGTGTGAAACAACTTTTATTTTTCTTTCTTATATGTTTGAAAAAACAAGAAATATTTGAAAAACCAAGCGTCGATAGCTCAATTGGTAAAGATTTTTTTGGCAAAGTCTAGAGATCGTCGGTTCGAGGGACGGCGCTTGGGAGGAGACTATATAAAATACTCTGGTACTTGGTCTGAGGGAATGTACGGACCTAGGCCTAGAACCTCTTGTAATTCAAAAAAAAAAAAAAAACAAGAAATATCGGAATCATAGATACGTCATGTACTCATGCATATGGGTCAGCAAGGAATCATAGATACGTCATGCATATGGCTAGCTACAATAATTTCTTAACAAGATATATAAGGCAGATATCCTATTTACTAGATACATTTTTTCTAGCACGGGTATGCCCTAGTGCGCATTAAGTTGATAATCATAATCAATTAGTATGTAGTATTTTTCTACAGAATTTACAATTTTAAGAAAGGTCATTTGAATGTTATTCATCTTCAACAAAAAAAAAAAAAAAAAAAAAG
>NC_025701.1:18313026-18320389 GCF_000633955.1 Camelina sativa
AAAAAAAAAAAAAAAAAAAAAAAAGAGGACCATGCACGTGTACCACATAATATGTCACATGAGCTTACTTAAACTGAGCCTAAGAGACCAGAGTATTAATGGGAGTTCAAAGACTGTCACGCACTCCTTTCACTAAAAGCATGTAATGTTCAATTTGCTTCGATCTATCTGAGTTTCATTTGTAATAGACCTAAATGGTTAACTTTTTGTGACTTCTGTTGCAAGTTGCAACGAAAAAGTACTGTTATAATTTGTTTGGGTAAATTGAATTTTTTTTTTTTTAAAAAAAACCCCGTATGTGCATGATAAAAGACTAAATTTGAAATTTTCCTTCATTGGTTGACCCAACAACGCGTTGTTTCCCTTTTCTACCCCGAAAACTTCAAAGTCATGTAAAACGCATCAAATTATTGACTGAGCACTTAGGGTTTTCAGTTTTATGCAAAAGAAGGTTTTGTCATCCCCTCCCCCAACTCCTCCATAACAGAAAATGAAATTCTCCACATTTGATGAACGATACGTTGATAATTAGAGCTCGATCGTTTGCGTACATATCATAAAAAAAACAAAAAAACAAAAACGATTTAGTTGAATGCACACTAAGTAAGAAAACTTACAAATTTACTTTAAAGTTCAATATCTATTAAAATTGGTATTGTAAATATAATATAACAATATATGGTTAAATAAAAAATGACTTTTTATCGAATATACAAAACTTATTTTAAACAAAGAAAACAATGCTCGAGCATCACTTGTTTTTATACAGAAGTAGCATACGACATCAGGAACATAATTTAGATATTGAAAACAGTAAAAGAGCTTGAATCTCGGGATTGCTGCCCCCCGGCCCTCCTCCTCTTTACATGGTGCGCTTCGTTAAAAATGGCTGGATGCACAGTATTTCTTTTTCATTATTTTAGTTCTTACCTTTTGAATATCATATCATATATGTCGTTAATTAAATGTTTAATTTGGTTATAATTAAGATTTACAATTTATTTCTAAAAGAAAATTGATAATATTGGGAATTTAATTGAAGTATTACTTCTCTTGTTTTTTTTTTAGCTTACCGCCCATTGTTTTTGACACTTTCAAGTTTCACCGAAATCTACATCCAAGCCAGCTCACCCAAGTTTAAGTGTGGGGACTAAGTTCTCCATGAATCCTCGCTTTGCTATACATCGAATAAAGTATGATTCTCTTCTTTTGGTTTTGAATTAGGTAAAACAATAATCACGGTCTACATATAACCGGAGAGATGGTAATAAGCGACCATACTAGAATATGCAGACGATAGATATAATTTTGATATAAAGTGTGCAAGTTGTCCTCATACGATCACATTTAGTATTTGTAAAAATTTAGGTTTTCATTCTCATTAAACGAAACTTTCACATTTATATGAAACAAGTAAATTAACACGCTCTAAAATGAAACAAAACGAGCTCGACATTGAAGAAGTACCGCAAAAAGAGAGAGAGACTTGATATGAAATTTGCTTGCAGAAATCAAAGATGAAATTCGCTTGCTAGCTAAGAGATCCTTTGGGGAAAAAGAAAAAAATGATTGACGATAGGGATCCACTTGACGTTGACCAACCTTCTCACTCAATCACATGTGACATATACTTCTAAGTGATACATATATATATATATATATATATGCATAGACAATTAGACACACACATAACAACGTAAGCAATTACACACACATAACAACGCAAGCAATCGAATTTTGGATTACAGAAAATCTAACTGCTTACGTTGTTATGTGTGTGTCTGAACAGAAACTATATGAGGACGATATTTCAAAGCATATTCTAGTCTCGATCGGCACATGGGTGTCTGTGCCCCACTTCAGATTATATACTTATTGACAAATTAAATCAATATATACTTACGTCACAAAATAAAATACACACATTAACACATCACATTTTAATATAATAACATTATTAAAGTGTATAATCTATATAATAATAGCAATCCGAATAAATGCGAAGAACAGTTGCAGTGGACCATAGTGACTTTTCATTTAAAAAAATTCAATTACATTTTTCCATCGAACAGTCGCATCTTTTCATCATGACTTTTCATTTAAAAAAAATTCACATGCATCTTTTCATCGTGATTTTTCATTAAAAAATATTATTTAATTATTTTTTGACAAAATAATTATATGATTGAGTCTCTTTAGAAAGTTGCATATGTTGAATGTAGAGTTGTGTCTCTTACAAACAATTGTGATTTTTGTATATAATATTAGCAATATATGAATAAATGCGAAGAACAATTGCATCGTGACTTTTCATTAAAAAATTCAGTTGCATATTTTCATCGTGACTTTTCATTAAAAAAAATATTATTTAATTATTCTTTTGACAAAAAAATTATATGGTTGCTCTCTTTAGAAAGTTGCATCTGTTGAATGTAGAATTGTGTATTTTACAAACAGTTGAGATTTTTGTATATAATATTAGCAATATGGATAAATGCAAAGAACAATTGCGTCTTTTCATCGTGACTTTTTATTCAAAAAATTGTGATTTTTCATTAAAATATTCAGTTGCATCTTTTCATCGTGAATTTTCATTAAAAAATATTATTTAATTATTTTTTTGACAAAAAAAATTATATGGTTGCGTCTCTTTAGAAAGTTGCATCTATTTAATGTAGAGTTGTGTCACTTACAAATAGCTGTGACTTGTGTATATAATATTAGCAATATGAATAAATGCAAAGAACAGTTGTGTCTTTTCATCGTGACTTTTTATTAAAAAATTATTATTTTATTTTTTTTTGACAGAAAAATTATACGGTTGTGTCTCTTTAAAAAGTTGCATTTGTTGAATGTAGAGTTGTGTCTTTTACAAACAGTTGTGTCTTTTACGAACAATTGTATCTATTCAAATGTTCACATCTTTAGCAATTATGTCTATTCAAATATTCATATCTTTAGTAATCTATATAATTTGTTCTTCTTTTGTAACAATTTCCAACTTTCCTTTTAGTCTATATAATAATAGCAATCTGAATAAATGCGAAGAACAGTCGCATCTTATCAACGTGACTTTTCATTAAAAAAAATTTCAGTTGCATCTTTTCATCGAACAATCGCATCTTTTCATCGTGACTTTTCATTAAAAATATTATTTAATTAGTTTTTGACAAAATAATTATATGATTGCGTCTCTTTATAAAGTTGCATCTGTTGAATGTAGAGTTGTGTCTCTTACAAACAGTTGTGACTTTTGTATATAATATTAGCAATATGAATAAATGCGCAGAACAGTTGCGTCGTTTCATCGTGACTTTTCATTAAAAAAAATTTAGTTGCATCTTTTCATCGTGACTTTTCATTAAAAAGAATATTATTTAATTATTCTTTTGACAGAAAAATTATATGGTTGCGTCTCTTTAGAAAGTTGCATCTGTTAAATGTAGAGTTGTGTATTTTACAAACAGTTGAGATTTTTGTATATAATATTAGCAATATGGATAAAAGCAAAGAACAATTGCGTCTTTCATCGTGACTTTTTATTCAAAAAATTAAATAAAATATGGGGATTTAATTACATTAAAAATTATTTTAAAAATGCAACTACCTATTATATGTTTATAGCACTAATCATTTTTTATTTAATCGTAAAGATTTGTATCTCTCATTTGCATATTTTAATTGTAATTTTTCTTAAAATAATTGAGTGAAATATGTGTAAGTTACATCAATGGCAAAATCTGTAAATATTCTAGTCAAAGGGTAACTCACTAATTAAATGGACTTAAAAGTTCATTAAGAACGATACGTCAACATAAAATTTCCGTTAATCACATGTAAAAAATAAATTTATTTTTAGGAATATTTCTTAAAATATTTTTAAGAGTTATATTTTTGGAATTTATTATACTATAGTTTAATAAAAATATATTAAATAAATTTTGTAATAAATATTTTATTAAAATGAGTTCCCCCACGATATCGCGGGGGCTCAATACCTAGTCAATTTAATGTTAAAATACGTGAACAGAACTGTTATGTTTATAAAAATTTGTGAAATTTATAGATGTATTGGAGATGATGAGCTGAACAGCTGATGATCAATTAAGTAATCAAATCGGTTTTTATATTGAATTAGAAAGATATTCTATAATACCATTATTTAAATATAGATTTCTTTCACTTTGAAATTAGTGAAATGAACGATATTGTTCACTAGACTCCAATACTTGTTCATGATTTATTGATATTATTTATATCTACGTGGACCGCATCATCTCATGGGTCTTTATCCTTACGTACACACGAAGGACACGACGTAAAGGAAAACCCTAACCAATTTTTCTCCTATCAGTAGCCATGTCTTTCCAAATCACACAGTACCGGAGTTCTGATAATGAGATCAAGGAAAAGGAGGAGGTGGATCATAGATGACGGTACTTACTCCTCCACCGTACACAAACGTATCATCCTTATCAATGGCGGAGCTTTGGGGTTGCTTCAGGTGGGCACAAACCAATCATCAATCAACGCAGCAGACCGTCGAGCCATAATCTTCTGTTTCTTGGTCATCACTCTTATCTACACCATCCTTCGTGTCTGCGAAGTAAAGCTTCGAATCAAACCTGATATCGGTAACTTTGTTGGGCACGTCAGCCATCTCTTTGGGGCTCTCGCAGCTCTCCTACTCATTTTTCTTATATCGCCAACTTTCACTTTGATCGTGGTTCCTCTCTGGCTTGTTTGGTTCTTCGTTGTTATGTATGTCTATCTCTCTCTATCTGAGCCCGTGATCCCAGAGGATACCGCCGCAGATTCACCGGTTTAAAGTAAGTTCAAGTAGATCGTCTTCTGATCTCCAATTCCCGCCACCGGGTAGCTAAGTATCTCCATCTTTATATGTGTTTGTATTTCTCACTACTATGGTCGGGTATCTGATTTAAGAGCTCCAAATAAAATAAGATTTTATGTTTTTTTAGTTCGGACATTATTGTTGACTCGGTTCTTTTGTAAAATTTCGATTATTAAATGCTCTACAAAAATCTATTATCAGTACTTGCCTTCCTTTGTTGACCATTATATGTCCTATATAATATCTCTCAGGTTTTTTTTTTCTTTCTATTTTTATAGTTTTCATTCGATTTTTCAGCTGCAGAAGGATTAGGTTATCTGGGAATTCGTTTTTTACCAGACAAAGAAAAACACTCTGTTACTTGTTTACCAGACAAAGAAACACTCTGTTACTTGTTTACCAGACAAAGAAAACACCATTTCTTTGTTTACGAATTAGATTATCATAATCTTTGAGGGAAGTACCTCCTGCATCTTTAGCTCTCCGGAAAAGGAAATCCAGGTTCGCAAACACAGATGCAGATGCCCATACTTGGAAAGCAGGAGGGCATTCGAAAAATATAGGTGGTTAATGGTTACCACATCTTGGACATTCTCTTTCCGTTCCCAAGTGACGGTCCGCCAATCGTTGGCATGTGGCCAGACACCCCGTAGCAATTTGCCAGAGAAAGTGTTGTATATTTTTTTTTGAGATTTGGATATTCCACGATTGTGCCTGCAATGCCGAAACATTTGGTCCCTCAAAAGGGAGGTCACAATCCCCTCGGAGGCCTGCTTTCGCTATCTATATTGTGTATAATTTTGGTTCTTTCTTAGTATTTTAACCTTCATCTTATATCACATTTACACTTGAGTGAAGATGTTTTCTCAATCCTGTTTCTCTCCCGATCAAGCTTGAGAGAATCTGAAATACTTTATGTTTTATATTACCAGTTATAATCCAAAATTAAACGTTGTAGTAAGACTGTAAGAGTTTCCATCCTCCAAAACAACCAAAGATTAATTAGTACGTATCTAATCGGACATATAAACTACCCAGAGACAACAAAGTACAATTCCATAAAAGGGACGATCCTTGGCCGCTTGTTTGTGTCATTCTTCTCCATGTACTTGTTGTTCTTTTTGTTTCCATATATTCTTTTATTCTTTTGTTAGGATTTTCTTCATAATTTTATTTTCTAGTGAAAGCTAGCTTTGATGATTTTTGAAAACTCTCTAACCATTTGTTTCTTCCCATATTGAGGCAAAATTAATTACAGGCATACACTAGTTCGATATTTCGTATTTGTAATTATATATATAATTATATATATATATATATTGATTTAATTTATTTTGTTTTGCATAGTCGAGATTATATATATTTAAATTTAAACTAAACTTAAGAAGAAAAAAAATTGTCTTTCCAATTATCACCTAACCAACGATCACTGAGCAGCGACCCCACCTAATCACCGATCACCGATCACCGATCATGGAGAAGGTGTGTGCCCTACAAAAGCTTTTAATGGGAAAATCAGAATCTGAGAACAAAAGAATCAAAATTGGTGAGAGTAAAAAAAAAGAGACTCACCTAAAGAAAAATCGATTGGGTTGTTCTACTCGATTTTGAAAAATCATTCATGCTTTCCTAGTTTCGTTGAAAGAGATAGAGAGAAACAAACGAAGAGAAGAGAAAAAAAAAAACAAAACAAAACGAGACCAATCATCTTTTGACACGTTAGGTGTCTCCCAGTATCTAAAAAGATGTGGGCAGAGACACAAGTCTCTGATTTACCCCGACTAAAACTTTATTTTTTTTTATATTTTATTATTAAAAAATTAAAAGACATCCCAACGGGATGACCGATGGGAGTGCTCTTAAGCACCTATGTAACAAATGCATGTTCTATTCGCCATAATCACTAGACTTTTACCATGACTCCAATTTCGAAATTCTCCATTCCCCACCTGACTTAATTTGGTTCGATCCCTTACAAGCATGCTGCATACTCACCACATTGGAGTATCTACCCCCACCTAACTTTTTCACCAATGTCTAGGGCTATATTAGCCAATATGTAAATGAATTAATAGCTGGTGTGATCAACGTGAGATATTTCATATTTCTTTTCTTAACAAATCAAATCTAAGAATTTAAAAATCTACTAAAATACTCCCGATAGTAACACTTGTGATTTGTTCCTTCTTCAAACGTAACTAAAAATATTTACAAAGTACGTAGTTCACAAATCCTTTATGTGGACTTTTTTTAAAAAAAAATTAACGAGGGGAGCCCTTGAGAACAATTGTACATATTTATTTTGACAGGGCTGATTCTTGTTTTAAATTTTTATAGATATTGTTCAAAATAACTATAAATGTAGACCTTGACTTACTTTTAAGCTTGAGAGATGATACGTACATCCATATGTATGTATATATCCCCGTGACTTTTTTTTTTTTTTTTTCGGCAAAAAAAAAATTTCATTGAAAAAAAAGAGTTTTAAAAAGACATTCAAAATTATTGTAA
>NC_025701.1:18321277-18324517 GCF_000633955.1 Camelina sativa
TTTTTTTTTTTTTTTTCGGCAAAAAACAAATTTCATTGAAATAAAAGAGTTTTACAAAGACATTCAAAATTATTGTAACACAGTTATTATATACATAAATGTATGTGTCATACACTAAGAAAAATACAGCAGAATGGATTTTGACGATGCTTTCCGTAGAGTAGCCTTACTCGCTAACAGATCTTCTGGTCTGTTATTGTCCAACTTCATATTTGATTTCTCTTTATTACGAATTGTATGCAGCAACTTTTAGCTGACACTTCTTTTCACAAAACGTAACCTTAAACCCAATGTGCCCAAAACTAATTCTGTAATGTAGACAGAGTGGCACCAAAACCTCCGTACCACAGTCTTTCTGGAATATTTCGATGTCTCTGAAGTTCTCTTCAACAAAACCACATGTAGTTTTATTGTATCAAGCCAAGTACCCGAGCCTCTTGTGTTAATAGATTCCCATCTAATCGTCACCAATAAATTTCTCGTCCTCCAAATCTGCTCAATGCCAATCCTATCTTGTCGCCAATATTTGATCCAAACCACATAAAAACTTGACATCTCAACCCAACAATGGTCAAACTGGGGAACCCATAATTCCATCACACAAGCAATATAACCATGAACGGGAGAAACAATTTGGTCGGATTGGAAAAGTGCGATAATGCAGGGAATTATTAATCTCGTTGAGAACGGAGGAACCGAAAAACCAATCTCCGACACAACCATATGACGACTTCCGTTTGTATGACCGATCTCCGACACAACCATGAGTCGATTTTCTTTTATATGACCAATCCACAATCGTATTCCATCAACTTCAATTTTGTAAATTGAATCTCCTGGATCCCATATCTGGGTTTGAGAATTCTTGATCAAATTAGAGAAATTGAATTTATGATCATGTTCTCGATGGTGTTGGAGACCAAAGGGGTCAGAACTGTAACAAAGGAAACTGCCTAGAATTATCTTTGGCAGAAAGACACCGATCTTGTTCCGACTCCAATGCCGGTTGTTGATCGGAAGAAAACACTCTCCATATGAGAGAAAGACGATGAGATATTGAATCAATAACAAGACTCGGCTAGCCATAGGAATCACTTTGCCGATGTTAATGTTTTATATCAAAAAGACAGAAAATTGAAAACTAAGAAAAACAGGAAAGAGGGGCCGACGCCATATATATCCCCGTGACTACGTTAGGAAAAATGAAACGTTCGCCTCCCGTCTCTTTATTAATTAATCTTTTTTGGGAAAACTAAGTTTATTAATTAATCTCTAGTGTAATTTTAATCCCAAATATTAATATAGACACGTGATGTTTTGATTTTTTCTCTTAACGTCTAAGAAACGTGATACTTCTGATATACAAAGAGTTAGTGAGGTTTTCATAAAATTAGAAATTTTAAAAGTTTGAGAGAAAACAATAAGCGTAATACACGGTCGCATAAAAACCGTACCCAAATATCTATAACCCGACCAAAAAAATCGACTTTAGATTGGATACAGATTTAGCTATAAAAATTTCACTGGTTTCTATTTTTCAATAGCCGTGAGTTTGGATAATACTCAGTATCATTTCAAGTACTCATCAAACTCGAATATATAAATATATTTAAAAATATTTATAATATTTAGTATTAATATAATTCAAGTATCTAAAATTATTATTATAATTTTAAATATTTCAATTAATTTTATACTTAAATATCAAAAATAATTAAAATATCAAAAATTATTTGTTATATAAGTCAAAATTTTGTTAAATTTAATTAATTTTTTAAAAAAATTCTCGGGTACCCACTAGCTTGGATACTAATCGGATTCTAAAATTTGTAACCCGCACCAACCCAAACCTGATAGTTACCGAACCAATATATCAAAAAATATCTAATAAATTCTATATTTCTAAACCCGTTTATCCAAATTTGATCGGATAATATTCAAACCCGATCGAATGTCCAGACCTCGCATATCTTCTCTTTCTAATCATGCATTAATTGAACTTTTTATTATTATTGTTGTTGTTGTTTTGAGTATCTTTTATGTTGACAAATAATTTGTTAAAATACAATAGTTTTGAAAATTTGGTTAGCAAATTTATGAAATATATATATATATATATATATATATATCAATATTTACTGTATATGTTTTAGAATTACTATATCCTATCTTTACTTCAATTCTTTGTGTTCTTTGGAATGATATTATCATTTACGAAACTTTTGTTGTAAACAAAATGAACTATTGATATATCATGGTTTCTGTGGTTTTTAACCATGATATAAAGAGTCTTTTAGTGTCTTTTGATTTGTTTTCTAGGATGTTTTTGAGTCTTTACAGGTTTCATAGGATTTTGGCATGAAATGAGCAAAATGGAGCAATTTGGATCGTTTTCGAGCATTTAATCAAAACAGTCAATTTGGAGTCTGATCAACTGACTAGTTACAATTGGAAGATACAATTCGACACTGAAGGAGCATCGATCGACACCCAGTCCAAACCGACGAGAGAGCCAAAAATTGGAAGATTTACAATTTTGCCCAAAGTCTTCCATATTTGCAACACAAGTCCCTGACATGTTTTAATACATATAAATAGTATTTTTAGGTTTTACAATCCATAAGTTGTTTTCTAGCAAGTTTTATTTTTCTGCAACCCTGTGAGATTTTGAGAGTTTTGGGAGAAAGAGAGATCTGAACTCCTTGGTAGAGAGAAGAATTTCTAAACTCTCTTCTTACTCTTTTAATATCTATTGCTTATTATTCAGAAAGATGTTTTGTTCTTCATTGAATATGTCTGGAGAATTTGTTAAAAATGCCCCTTTTGATATATCCCTTTTCAAAAATACCCTCTTTTCTGGCCATTTTTATTTATGCCCTCTTTTAATTTTTAATGACCATTTTACCCTTAGATGAAAATTATTTTATTCAATAAAAAGAAAAACAAAATTTTCCCGCCAAAAAATTTCCGACATATTTTCCCGCCAAAAATTTTTCAAAAAAATTTTCCCGCCAAAAATTTTTTTGTCAAAAAACTTTTGATAAAAAATTTCGAAAAAAAAAATTTTCCCGCCAAAAATTTTCCCGCCAAAAAAAAATTACAAGGTTTTTAAAAGGTTTTATAAGGTTTCTACCTTATAAAAGCCTTATAAACACCTTGTAAAGGCTTTTACAAGATTTTTTAAAGAGTTTTAAAAGGTTTTTTAAACAACTTGTAAACGCTTTTACAAGATTTTTAAAA
>NC_025701.1:18325459-18354490 GCF_000633955.1 Camelina sativa
TTTTCTGGTTTTAAATTTAGATAATATTTGTAGTGAGAACTGATTTATTTTACAGAAGTGTTTAGAGTTCTAGATCTGTTCTTAATTGGTTGAATCCTATTTATTTTCTGATTTAATAATTTGTAATTTCCTGAAAAATTCCTTAGGCCTACCTTTTTGATCCATTGAATTTTCACAGCTTTTATTTATTATTCTGCGTTGTTTTTCTTTATTTAAACTAATTTGTTTAGCATAATTATAAAACTCTACAATTTATTGTATAATCTAGAGTCCTTGTGGAATTCGACCTCTAAGTACTGCATTGATCTCTTAATTTGAGAGAGTAATTCTAGGGATTAATTTGAGCATATCAACTATATATAAGGTTTTTGTTTTGTTTTTTTTTTTTGACAATCAGGTTTTTTTTTGTTTTAGAATACTGCTTTTAGTCTTCGTATCTCTATGCACAGGATTGTCATGTCAGGTCCGTACATACATACATTAGGAAAATGAAATGTAGAGCCAGGCAGTCAATAGAAAAGATATAATTCACCATGTAAAGCACCACGTAGATGAGAATGGTCAAAGACCCCATTTTCACCTTGTTTTGAAACCAATAGATAGCTTAGACAAATACGGTCTCCTGGTAAAAGAAAATCTTAGTGTCTTAATGCTAATCCTAAAACATTTTTACCCATCTAAAAAACTCTTGTTGCAACTATACGACCCCTTGGCTGACCAAGGTCAAAGTTTCCTTATCAACGTCACTATCTTCTGTTTGGAACACTAGTAGAAATTTTTCCTATAGACATGAAAGAGTCACGATCATTACGTGGCATTTTTCAAATTAGACTTGAAAAGTCACAAAATGCTACGGACTTAAAAATAATGAAAAGCGTCACATCACTACAAGAAAATAATCAATTTGCGATGGAATAATACATCACAATTCCCTCGCAAATCAACAATCGCAAGGGATTTGCGAGGTACAACAAATTCTCGCAAATCGCGTCTCGGAAGTTGCAAACATCACAAATCCCTCGCAAACTACCTTGCAATTTGCAAGTATGTCTTTCCTCGCACATTACTAGCAATTTGCGAGAAACCTCTTGACTCGCAAATCTGAAGCAATTTGCAAGAAACTTAATCCATCGCAAATACGTTGCAACTGGATTAGAATTGAAATAAAATTAAATTGAAACTGGTAACAGAATTAAAATTTTGTTTTTGACATGAATGGGCACCCCATTAGAAGCAGTGCTCTCTCCATTATCCCCGGTAAAAAGCTCAGATTCCAACTCTTGAATCTTGGACGACACCTCATTGAACAGAGACTCAGACTTTCCATCCGTAAAAGATCCATCAGTGCATTTTCGTGCTTAAATCATGGCTTAATTAGTCACGAATTAGTCTTGTTTTTTACCCGACTTCTTTTGCTAAGTTATGGTCACAATATATACTAGATAGAGGACCCGCGCCTCACACGGGATCATATTTATATAAATTATATTTTATTTTTTATCTTATTTTTAGTCGTCTAAAATTTTATTAGCCATAGAAGGTCTCAAACAAAGAAAACATAGCCTGTAGCATAAATAACAGAGCATAAAGCTTAAAATAAAAAAAAATAGAGAGCAACAACCCTCAACTCAAAGATACAGCTAAAACATTTTCAAAGGGCACATCGACCATGGTTTCCTCTTCAATACGTGTATGCAACTACGCTGGACCTCTGATGGCAAGATAGGATCGAAAACGCCCATCCCGTGTAACACTTTTAGCAATATCTCTTGCAAATGAATTTTATTTTTTATTTTTGTTATTTAATTTATTTGATGTATATTCATATTGTTATTTGGATATTTTAGAATGGATTTTATCACATAAACGAATACTAAATCCAGTTAGGATAGGTTTGGTATAAGTAACTTATTGGGTTTTCAATAGTTTTACCGAGCCCCAATTGTTAATATTCAAACCATATTTTTTTTTCGAGAGTGATGGGAGACGACAAACTCAGTATATCAAATTTTTTTGTTAATAAATATAACGGCAGAGAATTGTAAATAAGTTGATGTTTTAAGGTCTATTGTATAAAAAGTGTCCTGAGCTCTGTAATGCTGACACATCAGCTTTTTCTCAATTGTGCTTCTCTATTAATATATAAGAGATGTGACTAAGTGGCCATGAATTAAAATTGTAGCTTAACCATTACTAAGCTGCCACAAATTTTTCACGAAACTATTTGTATAAATTGTGTCGTTTGTAAATTACTAATTTAAATACAAATTATAAACCATTGTTTTTCTTTCCAAAATGCTTTCATAAATATATTTAACTAAAATATCAACATAACTGGTTTTTTCCCCTAGATAGCTGAATTGTTTGACACCCAAATATATGAGTTTCGTGGGTTAGCTGAAATATTTTATCCCAAATTATTTTATTTTAGTTCGTCAACTTAGTAAAAGTTCTTTGTTTGACAAAAAAAATTGGAAAACACGAAAACCCTCACTCAAATCCTGAACTTAACACTTAGAAAAAAAAAGCCGTCACTATTTTATATCTCTTCATGAATCTCTTTCTGTTCAAGAATCATCATGCCTTCGTCTGGCCAAGCCTTCGACCATCGTCGCCCACTAACCTTCGACTTGAATCCGTCGGTATGTCTTCTTCTTCTTCTTCTCCTCCTTCTCTAGTGTTTTATCTCCTTCAATGTATTTGCTTTTTCTATTTCAAAGATCTCATGTCCTTTTCTATTTCAACGCTTTAGGTTCAATTATGTTTGCCAAATTTGACAGCAAATCCCTGATCTTCATCAACCCGCTCAAAGGTAAATGTCTCTTTTCCTCTCCTTCTTTCTTCTTGGTTTCAGATCTAACCATTTCGTTTCAGTTCTAAGTTCTAACCATTTCTTTTCAGATCTAACCTTTAGATCTAACTATTTATTTTCAGATCTCGTCGCCGTCAACACTTTTCAATGTTTAAAAGGTAAATCTCTCGTTTTTTACTCCTCAAATCAACAAAAATTAATTGGATTTTGTTGTATTTCTTAGATCCAGAGAACGAAATACACAGAGAAAGAGAAGCTATCCAGCGACAGAAGAAGAGTGCGGGATACGGTAGCGGAGGAGAGCGGCGAAGAGCAAAAGCCTTACGGTGGCGAAGGAGAGCAGCTGAGAGCATTTTTATTTTCTATTTCATTTTTGTTTTGTATTATTAAAATAATTTTCGTTTTTTTATAAATAAATCATTTTCATATTTTGATTTAATCTATAATCGCCAATTTTTTTTATTAAAACTATATGAAGAGGCCACATATTAGTCATTGATTACTTCGTGGCTACTTAATCCACAAACATTTACCTGGCCAATCCGTGGCTAAACTAGTTACGAAGTACGCGTATCAAAACCGTGGCTATAATGTCACGAAAAGACATGATTATTTAGGCCACGATCGACGATCGTATACACATGATTTTTTTTCCGTGTCTTTCCGTGTATGTGTAGTCATATAACCACAATAATATAGCCTTAGTCACAAAATTTTCCATGGCTATACGCTCTATTTTTACTAGTGGAATGTGACCATTCAACAATCTCCTGAAACCCTCTTGGAATTGTCTTTGACTCACCATTCTATTGTCTGTGGCAAGCTACTACGTACATTGTTCTTGTTTCCAATGTATGGACTTAACGTCGATTAAACATATCTATGTTGTCTACCAATCTTTTGTAAGAGTACTAGTTTTTATCTTTGTTGTATCAACCTATGAGGTTGATGTTTGCTTCTTTGTACTTCTTTGGCTTGAATGAATGAAATATATGTTTGTCCAAACAGAAAAAGCACATGTGGCCTCATCTGGCCTACATTACCTTTTACTAATTGAAACAACCCGACACGTTTTAAAAAAAAAAATATTAATATATAATTAAGAATCTCATACTACTTAATTAAACCAACCAACCCACAATTCATCAATAAACCAACAACAACCAATATGCACAGCAGAAACATACCAACAATACAAAACCGACATAACATCAATATAATAACATTCTTAACCATTCTATCCAACAACCTAGTATAACTCTATCTAAGGTTCCAACATCAATAACATAACCATGAGTCCATAACACAACAACCGAGACCCTAGATCATTCTCCTCCTCATCGCCATGATTCCACGTCACATACCTGCACACCACAAACAACAATTGAGATACGTATTATCACAAATACTTAGTGAGGCAATCCTCCCATCTACGAGGCTATACAAACAAGTAATTGAGATAACAATGTTTAACAAACAACAAACAAACACAACAAACCAGGAAAACCACGCAACAGACAAGTTGGTGTTGATCGACACTGCCCTCTACTTGGTGTCGATCGACACCGACCCCGCAGACATGTTCTGCTCGAAGCCGATCCTCGAATCTCCATTTCCAATCATCTCCAATCCGTCCCAAACTCACCCAAAAGCTTTAGGAACCTATGAGAACCATAACACATCCACCACAAGCAACAACAACACCACAAACAACATAGAACAAGCAAAACGTAAGAGATCTCAGGCTTAGATCAGCCGTGGTCATGCACTCACCTCTTTACAGGAAGATTCTGACCAAAGGATGACGAATCCAATACCTTAGGAAGCTCCTCCTTCGTCCTTAGCTCTAGATCTCTACTCCACAGTAACTCACAAATCCTCTCCTCTCTCTCTTTTTCTTCTCTCAACGGCGACCAAAACACTTTAAAACCCTCACTTTGTCGCTTCTCCGCTTATATACCGGTTTGGACAACCCAAATAAAATAAACCAAAAATCGCGAATTAAAACAATCTGGTCGAACCAGAAAAGCTGGTGTCGATCAACACACCCCTAGTGTCGATCGACACCCATCCCCAAATCTTAATATTTGGTTCACGGATGTTACAATTCTTCCCCACCAACAAGGATTCGTCCTCGAATCCCGCAGCATCGTCCATCTGCCAAGGACCTCTGTGCAACCGTCACGATGGCCCGCACATCCTTTGATAGGATTGAACACCGTCAGCAAAGGTTTTCCGTGCACTGTCACAAAGGTTTTCCATACATTCTCAGGTCGCAACCCTCAAACTGCACCGCCTGCACTCTCAGACCGTCGTCCTCGAGCCATACTGCCTCACTCTCGGATCGTCACCCTCGAGATCTCGGTACCAGGAGAACTACTCATCCCCTCCAGGAACTAATCATCTCCTCTGCCGCTCTCAAGGTCGCAACCCGTCAAGCCCGCGGTGCACCAGGGGAACTAATCATCCCCTGAGGAGAACTAATCATCTCCTTAGGAGAACTAATCATCTCCTCATGAGCAAACAAGTCCTAACGTCTATAAGCATCTCCCGACCGGAACCACCTCTCGTGGTTCGCGTAAAACATCACAATGTCCTACCAACCACTATATTCCCTCACCGGAATATCAAGACCACCATGACTACTCTTCTGGCCAACTCTAAAACATCTCAACCATTCGGGTGTATATACACGCCATTTCCAAAAATAGACAAGCTCTAACTATTCATATAACTTCCTATTTGTTTGTGTGACAATTCGTCCCACGGACCCCACTATTTATATAACTTCCTATTTGTTTGGGGGGCTAGCAGGGTCCACGAACGGTCGTTGGGACAGCTAGCGGGGGCTAGTGGGGTCCGCGGGACGGGTTGTCACAGTTTGCAACCGCACTTTCCATAAATAGGCAAGCTCTAACTATTCATAAAACTTGCCATTTGTAGAACCCGCATATTCTCTTAGCACCGTGACATCACCAATCAAAAATCCTTGAGAACTGATCATCTCATCTGTGACCACTCTTCAGGTCATCCACTCAACATTCCCGCCACTCCGGCATTTCACATCCACTTTCCCAAAAATAGACAAGTCCTAACTATTCATAGAACTTTCCATTTTTAGAAACGTTCATTTTTTGGAACTTTCTATTTTTCCTTTGCAACAACACTTTCCATAAATAGGAAAGCTCTATCTCCCTAAACACTTTCCATATTTAGAAACTTTCTATTTATTGAAACTTTCCATTCCAAGAATCACATAATCTCTTAACCGGCTCCACATCAAGATTTCATAAGAACTAATAATCTTATTAAATCTTGTCCAACAATATTGTCAGTAAATCCGCAATACGGTCATCTCGGTCGGAGCAAAACCTGTTACCACACTCACAGCACCCGCTGGACCTCCAGCAACATCAGTAAGCACATCGGCCACACAAGCCCCTCCAAGGTTCACAACCGCTAAAAATGGACAAATTCTAACTCCCATAAAACTTTCCATTTTTAGAACTTTCCTCTTTTGAAAACTTTCCACTTATAGAAACTTCTATTTTAGGAAACTTCCCTCAACACCACCGCTTCACGGAAATTTTGTACTCTGAACATCACCTCATCTTGTTAAACAGTGGCACTCCAGCCACCCTGGAAGAAGTAAGTGTCCAACTTAACTTCTCGGAAATCCCTTTCCAACACATCCACTTTCACAAATCACCGCCAACGGTATTTTCCGATACCGGCGTGATCCACCACTTTCTAACAATTTGACAATAGCCAACTGCACCTCCCATACAGAAGCTAAAAACACTACACAACTAACAACACACAAAACAACTTACCGTGGAATCTCATTGAAGGCTCGAAGAGGATGATACTAGGACTCTATACCACATGCAAATTGACTAACTACTCATAATCAATTCCTTCACACAATATCATGCATCCAACAATAGGAAAATAATTCAACCAATTAAATTCCTAAACCGCTCTAAACCATCCANGTTCATTTTTTGGAACTTTCTATTTTTCCTTTGCAACAACACTTTCCATAAATAGGAAAGCTCTATCTCCCTAAACACTTTCCATATTTAGAAACTTTCTATTTATTGAAACTTTCCATTCCAAGAATCACATAATCTCTTAACCGGCTCCACATCAAGATTTCATAAGAACTAATAATCTTATTAAATCTTGTCCAACAATATTGTCAGTAAATCCGCAATACGGTCATCTCGGTCGGAGCAAAACCTGTTACCACACTCACAGCACCCGCTGGACCTCCAGCAACATCAGTAAGCACATCGGCCACACAAGCCCCTCCAAGGTTCACAACCGCTAAAAATGGACAAATTCTAACTCCCATAAAACTTTCCATTTTTAGAACTTTCCTCTTTTGAAAACTTTCCACTTATAGAAACTTCTATTTTAGGAAACTTCCCTCAACACCACCGCTTCACGGAAATTTTGTACTCTGAACATCACCTCATCTTGTTAAACAGTGGCACTCCAGCCACCCTGGAAGAAGTAAGTGTCCAACTTAACTTCTCGGAAATCCCTTTCCAACACATCCACTTTCACAAATCACCGCCAACGGTATTTTCCGATACCGGCGTGATCCACCACTTTCTAACAATTTGACAATAGCCAACTGCACCTCCCATACAGAAGCTAAAAACACTACACAACTAACAACACACAAAACAACTTACCGTGGAATCTCATTGAAGGCTCGAAGAGGATGATACTAGGACTCTATACCACATGCAAATTGACTAACTACTCATAATCAATTCCTTCACACAATATCATGCATCCAACAATAGGAAAATAATTCAACCAATTAAATTCCTAAACCGCTCTAAACCATCCACTTAACCATCCTAAAACCATCCACTTAACCATCCTAGAACCGTAAGGGCTCTGATACCAAAATGAAACAACCCGACCCGTTTAAAAATATATATATATATATATATTAATATATAATTAAGCATCCCATACTACTTAATTAAACCAACCAACCCAAAATTCATCAATAAACCAACAACAACCAATATGCACAGCGGAAACATACCAACAATACAAAACCGATATAANTAACAATTTGACAATAGCCAACTGCACCTCCCATACAGAAGCTAAAAACACTACACAACTAACAACACACAAAACAACTTACCGTGGAATCTCATTGAAGGCTCGAAGAGGATGATACTAGGACTCTATACCACATGCAAATTGACTAACTACTCATAATCAATTCCTTCACACAATATCATGCATCCAACAATAGGAAAATAATTCAACCAATTAAATTCCTAAACCGCTCTAAACCATCCACTTAACCATCCTAAAACCATCCACTTAACCATCCTAGAACCGTAAGGGCTCTGATACCAAAATGAAACAACCCGACCCGTTTAAAAATATATATATATATATATATTAATATATAATTAAGCATCCCATACTACTTAATTAAACCAACCAACCCAAAATTCATCAATAAACCAACAACAACCAATATGCACAGCGGAAACATACCAACAATACAAAACCGATATAACATCAATACAATAACATTCTTAACCATTCTATCCAACAACCTAGCATAACTCTATCCAAGGTTCCAACATCAATAACATAACCATAACACAACAACCAAGACCCTAGATCATCTTCCTCCTCATCGCCATGATTCCATGTCACATACCTGCACACAACAAACAACAATTGAGATGCGTAAGTATTATCACAAATACTTAGTGAGGCAATCCCCTCATCTACTAGGCTATACACACAAGCAACTGAGATTCCAATGTTTAACAAACAACAAACAAACACAACAAACCAGGAAAACCATGCAACAGACAAGTTGGTGTTGACCGACACCAAAATGGTGTCAATCAACACTACCCTCTACTTGGTGTCGACCGACATCCACCTGGTGTCGATCGACACCGACCCCGCAAACACGTTCTGCTCGAAGCCGATCCTCAAATCTTTGTTTCCAATCATCTCCAATCCGTCCCAAACTCACCCAATAGCTTTAGGAACCTATGAGAACCATAACACAACCACCACAAGAAAAAACAACACCACAAACAACATAGAATAAGCAAAATATAAGAGATCTCAGGCTTAGATCAGCCATGGTCATGCACTCACCTCTTTGCAGGAAGATTCTGACCAAAACATGACGAATCCAACACCTTAGGAAGCTCCTCCTTCTTCCTTAGCTCTAGATCTCTACTCCACAGGAACAGATCTCACCAAAAACCACCAACAACAAGCCAAAAACTTCTCAACTCACAAGTTCTCTCCTTTCTCTTTTTTTCTTCTCTCAACCAAAACACTCTAAAACCCTCACTTTGTCGCTTCTCCGCTTATATACCCGGTTTGGACAACCCAAATAAACCAAACCAAACCAAAAATCGTGAATTAAAATAATCTGATCGAACCAGAAAAGGGTGTGTCGATCGACACCCATCTCCAAATCTCAATATTTGGTTCACGGCTGTTACACTAATAAATAAGTTTTACAAAGAAAATTTGTTTGATTACTTGGATAATAGAATGAGGTGTATACATCGACTATTTGTTTTGGTAACAAAGATAATATTTTTTTTACTGTCTACCCATTTATATTCTTAATAATTTTATGTTCACTATATACCAATATATATGAAATAATACTAAATAAATTTATTATTTACAATATATAAGATTATATATGTGATATGTAAATATCATTTTGTGTTAACTTTTAACTCTACCTCTAAGAATAATGAAAATTTGATAATGATAATAATAATAATAGTATAGAGATATTATAAGACAATGAGTTGGGCCTACTTAATAAAATCCAGAACAAATAACCAAAAACGGCCCATATACTTCTTAGGGGTAGTTTCGTAAGTACACTAGTTCCAAAACTCGCGTTTCGTATGAACGTGTACATGTATGTGTGAGAAAAGAGAAAAAGAGGAAAAAAAAAAAAAAGCGGTCCATCCATATCAGTTCGCTTCACATCTTTTTCTTTTCTTCGCCATCTCTCTCTCTCTTTCTTAACTCCTCGCCGGATCTCGGCGATCTTATCGGGAAACAAATCTATCAGTTTCGTAAATCTAGAGAAGATCTCTAACTAACAATGAATCGCCACCACGATCCCAACCCTTTCGATGAGGAAGAAGAAGAAATCGTCAATCCTTTTTCGGTAAATGCCTACTTCTCTCTATCTCTCTTTCTCCTTCTTCTTCTCCCCCTGAATCTTCGTTTTCTATTTTTTTTTATTTTTCGATTTTCGGATTTAGTTTTGCGTTAGCGACGATATAGGAATATAGATCTCTCGCTTATCTCGTGTTTTTTTGTTTTTTTTTTTTTTTTAATATAGAAACTAAGGACTGTGTAATGTCAGTTTGATTACGAAAGGCTCATTTCTATTTCAATAACAGTGTTTAGGTTTGCCAAAAAAAGGTTATAGATCTCTCGATGTTTCTTCGGGATACTGGCCGCCTATATATCTGTGGATCTGGAACTAGGTTTAATATTTTCCAGAAATGAGTAGTGTTAGCGAGTAATTTGGTTCAGTTTGGAGTGAGGTTTTGACAAATCAGTGATGCTTGTGTGACTCATTCGTTTAGTGTTTTGAGAATCAAACTCTATGTTGATTGGTTCTTCGTACTATTTGGTGCTTGATAATTGATAGTTTACTGATTTTTGTTATTCTTGATTAATTTTGCAGAAAGGTGGTGGAAGGGTTCCTGCTGCATCTAGGCCAGTTGAATTTGGCCAAAGCCTTGATGCTACTGTTGATATTCCATTAGATAATATGAATGTAATTAATGACTTTAATATATCCACTGAACTCATGAACCTTTTTCTCACTTGGATTTATCTTATATGATTCGTCTTATATGGGTGTTTGACTGATGCAGGATTCTTCACAGAAACAGAGAAAGCTTGCTGACTGGGAATCAGAGCTTAGGAAGAAAGAAATGGTTAGTATCACTACACATTGTTATGAATTTCGTTCAGACATATCTTCACCGTCGTTCTTAATTTTTTTGCTTATTCATGTTCTTTTGTATAATGTTCACTCAGGATATCAAGCGAAGAGAGGAAGCTATTGCTAAATGTAAGCACATGGCAACTTGATGACGATATTATTCATTAGTTTTGACTTGTTTCCGAAAGATATATCTTGGTAAGTGTCTTGGTGAATGATAACTAATCATAGTATTAAATTTGTGTTGCAGCTGGTGTGCAGATAGATGATAAAAACTGGCCACCGTTTTTCCCAATCATGCACCATGACATTGCTAACGAGATACCAGTTCATGCTCAAAAACTGCAGTATCTGGCTTTTGCTAGTTGGTTAGGTCAGTCTAATATAGTTCATCTGTATTTTTTTTATATGACACGTATCGAAATTGATGGGCTTGTATTTGACTGTTGGGAGTTTAAAAATTTCAGGTATAGTTCTGTGTCTGGTATTCAATGTCATTGCAACGATGGTCTGCTGGATTAAAGGCGGAGGTGAGCCTACACTATATTATAATCTATTTCGTAGTTTTCATGAAGTTCTGATCGGTTTTGGTTGAACTAATACTGATTGTTAAATATTAATGATAGGTGTTAAAATCTTTTTCCTTGCCACGATATATGCCTTGATCGGATGTCCACTTTCTTATGTACTATGGTACAGGCCTCTCTACCGAGCCATGAGGTAACACTCCTATTAACTGTTCTCTTCCAATGGTTGTATTACATTCGTAATTCAGTCTGTCACTATGCATTGGTACTACTTTAACAAGACAGGTCATATAATTGAAATGCTTTTTACCTTGTAGGACTGACAGCGCTTTGAAGTTTGGTTGGTTTTTCTTCACCTACTTGGTGAGTTTATAAGTAAAATTGTCAGATATAATTTAATCTTACCTATGAGCAGATAGACTTCCCAATTTCCATATAATTGACCTTGGCTCTTTTCAGATTCACATTGGCTTCTGTATCGTTGCCGCCATTGCCCCTCCGATCTTTTTCCAGGGAAAGTCATTAACGTAAGCCATTCAACCATAGCCTATGATTTTCTGGTACTTTATACGTAGTTGTCTGGTGAGGGCTTCACTTGGATAGTTCTAAATTGTTTTGATAGGTTTATTAATATTGACTTGCAACTTAAGAACGATATGATAACCAGTTTAAGTGAGAATTAGCAGTATTTAACCTCTGTACAAATTTTTAGACAGTGAAACCTGACAACCTTGTGAAATTAATGTTCTATATTGTATCTATGTTTTGTTGCCTTGAGATTGACATTGTTGCCATTCTCTTTTTGATCAACAGGGGTGTGCTTGCAGCAATTGACGTCATGTCAGACAGTTTATTAGCCGGGGTATGAGCTAAACATTCATTTTATATTCACGAAGCCTATAATATATTTCAATGTGTCTGACTCTAATGAATGATGGCAGATCTTCTACTTTATCGGCTTCGGTCTATTCTGCTTGGAGTCACTTCTGAGTCTATGGGTTCTTCAGGTAAGCCTCTGATCATACTTTTTATTTGTTTCTTCAAAAATTTGTTGACGTTGATTGAACCGGTAAACATATGAACTGATCTGGTTTCCCATTTTGGCTCTGCAGAAAATTTACCTCTACTTTAGGGGAAACAAGTGAAAAGGAGAGAAGAGAGGAGGATGATGGTAATTTTTCCCTTACGATAAAAAAGGTTTGAAACATGTGTATCTCGTATGAATGTAATTACCATTTTACCAATGGATGCGTTGTGTTGATTGAGGTAAATTTTTAGTTACTATAGTGAGAGAGTGGTTGTTCGGCCATTTCTTTAGGTTTTTTACTCTGTTCTTCTCTGGTCTGTAATACCTTTAGTATCAGTATCTTCTCTGAACGTTTTGGGATTTTTTTCGAGGAAAAGTATTAAGACAGAAAAATCATAGCCATGAATTATTACTAGCGACTCTCTTGGGTCTGAATTTTAGTTTTAGAATCTGCTGTCAGTAAGTATGATTATCATTGCGTACAACAGAGTTATTATTCGAGAAATGATCATGAACGTTTATCATTTGCATACACCAAGAGGGATACAATTTCGTGAAATTAACTAGCACCCTAAGTAATTTGTTTTGGTATAAGTCCACATAGTCAATGTAACGTTAGCATATGACTCTTTTTATTTTTCATGTGTGTAATTGAAACGTATGCCGGAGACTGCATTTTTACTTTCTGTCCAAGAAAATGCAACAAGTGCCGAACTGCCGATGCTAACGCGGTCGATAAAGTATAAACCATGATTTTACAATCCCGATGTCAGCTCTGGTAATAAATGCCATTTTGTTACGTGTAGTATAATAGCCGTATACGGTGAATAAAAGTTTGGTGTCTTAACTAATTTGGTAGGCTTGATGAAGCCCATTGTTAAGGTAAAGCAATAAGGCTTGGTCCCTCAGAAAAAAAAAATATAAATGCAAGAAAAGGTAAGTGGTTCGAGAGACCATAAAGATTCGAAGCCTAAAAGGGGATATACGACGACGTGTCAATGTGACCCACATAATACACTCTCCTTCATCTTCAGACCTTAAACACCTAATCCCCATCACTCCAATTAGAATCTCCCACGTGTCAATTCAAATATCCAAAACCCCCGAAAAAAGATAATCAAACAACCACCAAGCAAGCGTCTCCCTCCATGCCCTGTTAGTTTATCACTTCATCGGCAACTCCACCACTCCTCTCCCCCAAACTCAATTTTTCCCAATCATCTTTTTAACCTTATATATTACCACTTCATATAGTAATTAGAATATCTAGCTTGGTTTCTATTGGCTAGAAATGTTTCATTATCCTCTTATCTTATCAACAATTATCTTAAAACATAGAGAGACTAAACAACATTACAAAGTAATTTTTACCTCAAGAGACCAAACACATGAGCCACTCATCACACAACCAAAACAAAACTCCTTTTCTTCTTTGCAAATTGACATCTGTTTTTCTTATAGACCCATTGTCCTCCTCTCATTTCTCTCTTTCCCCATCATAATAAGAAAAGAAAAAAAAAAATTTATATTTCCATTATTTATAAAAAACCACATCTTTACATCACCACACAAAAACCCATAAAATCAAAAATCGTTACCCACATTTCTTTCATTCTATCCTAAATCCTCATCACTCAACCTGAGCTCACAAAACACTAAAACAAAAAGAGAGAGCTTAGGGCGGAGAAGAAGAGGAACCAAAACAAACAACAATGGCTGTCTCAACCATCTACTCAACACAAGCCCTCAATTCAACTCATTTCTTAACCTCTTCTTCCTCCTCCAAACAAGTCTTCCTCTACCGTCGTCAACCCCAAACCAACCGTAGATTCAACACTCTCATCACGTGCTCACAAGAAACCATCGTGATCGGGCTCGCTGCCGACTCTGGCTGCGGCAAGAGTACCTTTATGCGGAGGCTCACCAGCGTCTTCGGTGGTGCTGCCAAGCCACCGAAAGGCGGGAACCCTGACTCCAACACACTCATCAGCGACACCACCACCGTGATCTGTCTTGACGATTACCATTCCCTAGACAGGTACGGTCGCAAAGAGCAAAAGGTCACCGCTTTGGACCCACGCGCCAATGACTTTGATCTCATGTATGAGCAAGTCAAGGCTCTTAAGAGTGGTGTCGCCGTCGAGAAACCGATATACAACCATGTCACTGGACTTCTTGACGCACCTGAGCTTATCCAGCCTCCTAAGATTCTTGTCATCGAAGGTCTTCACCCAATGTAAGGCCACACACATACTCTGCTTTGTCCCTCAGACAAATTCATATTTTTTTTGAGTTTGGAAGTCTCTTATCTTGTCGGAATTTGGATGATTGAGAATCTTGACTTAGATTTTATGTAAGAATGAGTATCAGAATATTAAAAGATGGATCTTCAAACCTATGCATGTAGCGTGACACCGTTTAATTCGAATAATTAAGTATATAGTTTTGGGTAGTTGTAATGTTTTATAAATTTTAATAATATTATTTATCTCTCTACCTGTATAGGTTTGATGAGAGAGTAAGAGACTTACTTGACTTCAGTATCTACTTAGACATTAGCAACGAAGTCAAATTCGCTTGGAAAATTCAGGTGCGTTTCTTTTAATTATTCATCTACGTTTCTACCATCGCTATTCGAACAATTTTGATTTATTGTATAAACCGAATGATCACAGAGGGACATGGCTGAAAGAGGTCACAGTTTGGAGAGCATCAAAGCGAGTATCGAAGCACGAAAGCCCGACTTCGATGCATTCATCGGTAAAAACTCTATTTTCTTGGTGTAATCGCATGTCTTTTTCTTCTTGATCGGTTTAACAAATCATCAATGGCTTATACATACAGACCCGCAAAAGCAGTACGCGGATGCGGTCATCGAAGTGCTTCCTACGCAGTTGATTCCAGATGACAATGAAGGGAAAGTGTTGAGAGTGAGATTGATAATGAAGGAAGGTGTGAAATACTTTAGCCCGGTTTACCTATTCGATGAAGGTTCAACCATCTCTTGGATCCCTTGCGGCCGCAAACTTACCTGCTCGTACCCTGGCATCAAGTTCAACTACGAGCCTGATTCCTACTTCGACCATGAGGTACATATTGCATAATGACGTATATATTGTGAGAAATCAATGAAAATGCATGTAAATTGTCCATAATTTTGCGGTAACTAATAGTATATACCGTGTTACCGCATAAGAATTATATAAATGCATGAAGAATCACATAGTCATTCAGTTCTCATTCTATAACCATAGGTTATGTTTCATATTTTATATTTCATTTCATGAGTTACCAACTAGACTATTTGCATATGGTCTTGTTTCTTAGCTCTGATCTCTCTCGTTTTCTTTTTCTCAGGTATCAGTTTTGGAAATGGATGGGCAATTCGATAGACTGGACGAGCTGATTTACGTGGAGAGTCATCTGAGCAACCTGTCAACCAAATTCTATGGAGAAGTCACTCAACAAATGCTCAAGCATGCTGATTTCCCTGGTAGCAACAACGGGACTGGTCTATTCCAAACCATTGTTGGATTGAAGATCAGAGATCTTTACGAGCAGCTCATTGCCAACAAAGCCACTGCCCGTGCTGAAGCTAAAGCCTGAAACAAACAAACAGAGTGATGCCAAATAGAACGCGTCGATAAATCCATCCGCAGTTTCTTCTTTTCTTTATTTCTTTCTCTCTTTCTTTTCTTTCTTTATGCGATGTTTACCGCGGATTTTCATATGGCGAAAAGGACGGTCTTTGCTTGTTTGTAATTTGTGTGGGAGATAAAAAAAAGAAAAGCATGTACTGTAGAGAAGTTAAATAGCAGAGCAAATAACAGTTCAGTTTATAGAACTCCGTTTATCTATCCAACAAAGTTTTATATATTTTACAAAATCATAGATTGAAAACCAAGAATTAACCCAACCAAAGAATATTGATCATACTCTGTTGAATCTCAAATAGAGAAATTGATTTTTGGGTTACAAATTACACAGTTTCATACTTCCTTACAGATTTATATAAGAAAGCACAAAAGGTTTACAAACAAATAATAATAATCCCTTTGTTCTTGCAATCACCAAGTACTACTACTTTGGGTACCAAAACATGCCTTTGATGCCTTCTGGATCAGCTTCAAACCCCAAGTTCTGATAGAAATCCACAACTGCAACAAAGGGACACATACATACTCAACAACTAAGAAAGAACAAATCCAGATACTTTTTGGTTACAATCGATATGTGTTACCTTGACTATCTGCAAAAAGAGATATGTTACCAATATCTCTCTGGAGTAGAGCTCTTACAAGCTTTTCAACAAGAGCTTTACCAAGCCCTTGACCCTGAGAATAAACAAAAACACTACTATTTAATCTCAAACACTAAGCGATGCACAGAACAAAGAGAACTCAGTACAGTACCTGATATTCAGGATCAACAAGAACATCCCAGATTGTAGCATTAAAAGCATGATCCGACGTCGCACGTGCCATACCAATAAGCTTCTTCTCCTGTTGCTTCTCGCCATTATCGCCTTCTGTGTCAAATAACTTCTCCAAAATCCGCTAAGATGTTCATCAAAACATCCTCTTGGTATCTCTATATATGTATACGTTGCTTATAATGAATAAAGAAAAAGTGTTACTTAGTAATAAGCACCTGATGAACCTGATGATGACTTCATAACAGAATGCAATGTAGCTACCATATAACTATTCTTCAAAGCTGCAGCTAGTTTCACTAACGGTCTCCGTGGCCATCCCACCTTTTTTTTTTAATATATATCCATCAGGTGAGATTGTTCAAGTAAAAGTAGTAACGGGAGCAAAAGAGTATAGTGTTTTTTTATCTACCTTGTCACAAAGACCTTGAAGATCATACACATCAATTTCACCACCTGAAGAAAATATGATTTCTTCAATCAACCCATCTTGAAGAGTTCTCTCAACTAAAGTAAACTCCACAGGCAACAATGGTTCTTCTTCATCATCGACTATAGAAGGTGGTTCAACAAGTTGGGTACTATTGTTATTCTTCACAAACCTACACGAATCAATCAATCAATCAATGGTTTTGTTGTAGTATCAGCTCTAGTTCTCATAAGATAAAAAAAAAAGTATGAAACTTTCGTAATACCCAGATCGAATTGACTCCCAGAAATTGGCTCTGAGCCGTAAAGTCTTCAACTTTCTACTTCCTGAAGAACAGAATTGTAATCTCAGCTTTGATGTACTCAAAGAGAAAGACCCAAATCACAGTTTTGTGAATTCGAAGTTGTGAAATTGAAAAAAGTCAACAGATTGAAGGATATGGTACCATGTGGAACCGGGTAACTGAGATTGGAGAGGAACAGAGAGTGATGATTCGACGAATATGAAGTAGTAGAATTGAAGAAAGATTGAGGAAGGCTATACAACAAAGGAGTAAAAAGGATGTTAGTAACAATCATTTAAAAGACGAGAATTTGAATGTTCAAAAGGTAAAACACTTACACAGACGAAGACGAAGACGAAGACGACGAAGAAGAAGAAGAAATTGGGATTAGTAACATTTTTTATTTTTGTGGTTGAGACTTGAGAGTGGAGAGAAATCAGACAAAACGAGAAGAGTTTTAGCATAACGCCTTCCAATTGCAGCTTTTGCCTCTTGTGTCATCTTCTTTTCTTATTTACGCTTTTGCCCCTTTTTATATTTTTGTTGGATTTTATTTTGGACCAATTTTATTTGTAATTTATTGTTAGTTGTGATAATTTTGCTTTTTTTTTTTTTGTTGATTTGCAAGACTGTGTAAACTGAATACTGGTTTTCCTAAATTAATAAAGGACAATTCTTATAAATACTACTAAACTAAATTTTTTAACCAAAAATACAATTTTTATTTTAGTTTTATTTTTAAAAATACCATTAAAATGAGTTTTTTATTCAAAAATACCACAAAATTAAACTCAAGTTTTAATATTCAAAATTAAACCCTAAATCTTAAACTCTTAAACTCTATCCTTAAAAATTATACTCTAAATCTAAAGGGATAATGTTGAGAGTCCCACACCCTTCATTGCCTTGGGTCCGCTCTTGATATGATTATGAACTCGTTTTTAGTTTATGAATAGGACTTAAGCAAAGGGAAAGATGAAAATATGATAGGCATGTAATATAGTTATAAGGGTTCTTCCACTCTTGTAGAATCACTTTTTTTATGCTCGTATGAAATTAGAAATTTACAATTGTCTAAACTATGGGTACAAATGGTTGCTTAAAAATGAATAAGGTAAAAATATTAGGCTGAAAAAAACTATTCAACCCATTTAACTTAGAAAGTTGAAAAAACGAACTTATACAGTAAAATTGTTCAACTTGTTCATCCACATTTTTGGAGATGAATGGGTTCAATAATCCTAAGTTGAATGGATTGAATAGTTTTTTTCAAATGGTTGCACAGTTGAAAAGATTGAAGAGGTTAAGAAAAATTATTCAACAAATTTTCACCATTTGCATTGAAAAGGTTGAGGAGGTTGAAAAAAACTCTTCAGCACATTCAACTTAAAAAGTTAAAAAATAAATTAATTATACAGCAAAAATGTTCAACTTATTCATCCAATTTTTTTTCAACTTAATATTTTCAACTTATTCATTTTTCAGCAACATTTGCGTCCTATGTGTAAATTATTACAAGGAAGAGTTTAGTAGAAAAACTAACAGAAACAAACTGTCAAAAAAAAAAAAATTGAAATAGTAAAAGGTAAAATTATTTTCCAAAAAAAAAAAAGGAAAGAAAGATTTTCATGTACTATATATGTAGCAGAGGTCCATGTATTGATATATTTTAGTGGCCAATGACGTAAATTATTTATTATAAGAAATCTCAGTCTTGCACTCTAAACAATATCCCTTTTTCTTGATTTGCTTCTGCCTTTGTTATATTATCTCGTTTCCAAAATCTCTGACTTTGAAAATATCTATAAAGAAAATCGTCGTGAAATGTTGTAACCAACACGGCAAATCGTACGAGATCAGTGGCGATGCTGTCAAGGGTTCTCAAGAACGCCCTCGAAGATGGCATGTATGAAATTAAGGTTCCCAATATTAGAAGCGACACCATGTATTTGGTACTAGATTATTGCAAGGATCGCGCAAAAGCCAAAGACGTCCATTCCATTGGACTTTGAAGCTTTTCCCAAATCTTTCATTTCAATATTATCGTTTAAAGTTTCTTTAACCAAACTGATTTCTGATTAATTTATTTTTTATTGACACTTTCTGGTTTATCCTCCAAAACTCTTTCATCTTTCATATCATTATCACAGTGCGTCCATTTCTTACCGTGATAACTCAACGGCGACCGGTGATCAGAACTTCCTTCACTCTTTTCAGATTTAACCTCATTTGAACTTTCTGATTCTTTTGTTGAGGATAAATTTCTACATTGAACTGATGATGCTCTTCTCTCAAAGCCATCTGGAGTAGGTCCTTGAATTATATTTTTCAGATAAAAAAATTAAGGGACTACTATAGATAAAATAAATATATATATAATATTAAAACTACTAAAATATTTTTTAAAACAATTAAAATTTTATGAATGTAACAGACTTTCATTTGTTAACTTTTTCTATAAAATGTTAAATATGATTTTTTATTTATTTTGGGGAAAAGTTGAATATGTGTATGTTGTGGAGTTAAAAATTATACAAACGAATGTGAAAGGAATAAAGGTCATATAAAGGAAAGATACTTATTAGCGCTTTTTATAAATAATCGAATAGGGAAGGACTAGGGAGTTTCTCGCACACTTGTGCGGGCAAAAACTTATTTAAAATAATTGTTATCTAAATTTTTTTGTGGTAAAATACATTACTAATTAAATTTTTTTATATGTTTTTGTGGGTAAATATATTTTCACAAAATAGTTCAACTAATTTAACAAACTAAAAAGTAAATTAATTATAAAACTAAAACGAATTCCAACAAAAATGTAAATGGAAAATAATGACCAAAAGAGACGCTATGTTTTAATCTTCAATAATAAAAAACGAAAATAATTTTTCTAATATAACATAAAGTAATATAGTTAGGAGAGTTACCCGCGAGCATTCGCGACCAAATGTAATTAACAAAGATAATTTAAAATATTTGTAGGTTAGCATCGGATAACTTACCATTCGTGGACATTATATTGGGGTATGACCACAATAAATATAGGTTAAAATATATGCTAAAATCAGTTTAATAAATATTAATATTTTAAAATTATATCTACAGTTAGAAATTCAATTCATGAAAATAGTAAAGCATATCAATAACATCTCACCATAGATAAACAATCAAAATCACATAATAGTAAATCTGATTCATTAGAATCGAATGTTGTGACTGAGCGCCTCTATATTGATAACAATTTTAAAAATAGAAAATTTCTCAAAACAAATATTTATAATAGATTATAGTATTTATTTTTCATTTTTTTAAAAATGGTAAATGGGATATCAATATTTGATTTCCAATTTTTTCTAATTTTTGTTTATTTAAAAAATAATCTGTGTTTATTTTCAATAGTTTTTTTTCTAATTTGTTTTCTTTGATCCTCCTCCTAATTATAATCGTCAGGATCTTCTATCTTATTTAAAGTCTTTGCTCATCCTTTTAGTGATGTAGTATCTAGCCAAAAAAACATTGATTTTTACCGGAGATTTGTAGCAACCTTATGAGATTTTTTCGGAATTATAGAAAATTGTGCTATATCTTCAACTTAGATAGATATTTGTAGTATATCCTCTTGAGTTTTTTTAGTTCCTTCTATCGAAGTCAAACTTTCATAATTATATGTAGAAATTTAATATTTTCAAAAATAGAATTTTTTCTCGAAACAAATATTTACAATAAATTCTAATCTTTATTTTCTAAATTTTAAATGGGATATGAATATTTTGGCTTCTTGAGTTAATATGAAATTTGGCAACCAAAGGCCTCAATAGTTCTACTATTTTCTGATCTGCTTTCTTCCCAACTGGAAATGTAGATTGTATACATTCGATAAGCCTCCACACATTTGTTAATAGAGACATTTGAAAATTTCCTTGGGATGTAATCATCACTTTCCACTTTGGAAATGTAGAAAAGTATATAATGTGTAGGGTTGAAATCGTGCAACCAACAATCTACGATCAATTATATAAAGCTTGATCGGCTGATAGTTCCATATTTTAGTTTGGTTACATATTTTACCTTTTACTGATTTTTTTGAAATATTTTCAAAACATGGGTATGAAGATGATATGATATATGGTCAACTTAATTATAAGTCAACCGAGTAACTTATTTTTGATCGAAAAAAGTCTGGTTTAGGGGGAAACTTATAATTTTAGTGAACAACACGCAAATTAACATTTCGTTCTAGACAAAGACGACTTCTTAAACCAAGCCAAAGGGGTGACACGGAACCATGTTATAATTTTGAGAGAAGAGAATAACAAAACAGAGTAAGAGACCTTTGTCTCTTTTAGAAGATAAGAACAAATATAAACTTCGATCAACTAAAACTTGTTACATACATCAACAACAAAACTGTTTTATACAGAAACAAACAGACACTATATCATAATGAGTTGTGTCTCTAAGAACTTGTGACTCTTGGATGAAACATCACATACCAAAACGTCACGACTTAAACGTTGCGACTCTGAAACACAATTATCAACGAACACTCCCCCTTAATTGAGTTTCCCGCTAACTCCAATCTTGCTTTAACGTTCTTCAAACCTTGTTGTGCTTAATGAACTTCTCTGTTTCCAAGTAATTAATGACATCTCTTCTCCGTCTGGTTAGAGCTGACTCTTTTTCTTTCAAACAGGTTGTTGCACCGTGTGAATTTCTTTCTAAAAAACATCACACTTTTTTTGCTAAGAAGCCCTCTTCTGTTTTGTACAAATAGACGACTTCTCACATTGGAACCCTTGGTTTTATTTTTTCACTTTTTTTTGTTTTGTTACTTGCAATCCTTCTCCAAGTATCCTTCAAACTTTCACCATGTGAGTTTCGTCACGTGTTTTCTGTGATCTTCATCGGCTGATCTTGCAACCTTCTTCCACTGCTTTTTCTCTAAGTGAACTCTTTTCTTATTGCCTTTTGCAACTGGCTGCTTCTCCCTTTTCTCTCTTACGTAAGCAGCTCCTTTCTTGCTTGATGACTTTCTTTGATCACAATCACATTCACGTCTCTGTGACGTCGCCTGCGTGAAACGTTTTCATGTCTTCTTCGGTTATCTTATTAACCGGTTTATGCTCCATTTTTCTCTGAGGTATGCATCCTCATTTTGTGCTTGTGCTTGGTGTCTTCCATTGATCACCATAAAATGCTCCATTTTTCTCTGAGGTAAGCATCCTCCTTTATTGTTTGGTATCACTCTTTGAACACCATCACGTATCCTTTGCTGAGTGGTCTTGCTCTGTTCATCTAACAAGCAGCTTCTCCGTGTTGACGTCTTTCTTTAAAACTCAACACCACTTTTTGCTAATTCGTCATACTCTGTTTCTTCAAACAGTGGCTTCTCCATCTGGTTCCGTTGAAGAAATCTTCTGATTCTCAACTTCATCGAGTGATGTCTTCTTTGCATCCTTATGATATACCAAGACATTGTTGAACAAAGTTTCAGAACTCTCCATTCACAATTTCATCTCCACATCTATGGTCTCCATTGCCTTTTTGAGAAGATTTTCTATCTCCTTCATCCCTTTGGAGCTTCACGTACTACTTGTGAAAATAATGGTGCTGTTTGTGAACGTTTGTGAAGGTTGATAGTACTCTCTCTTGTCACCACCATCTTTTCCTATTTCGATCTTCTTTTCTTCTTCTTCTCACCCTTGGTTTGTTGTCTCCATCTTTCTCTTCTTCTTGCAGCGGAATTTTTCTTATTTTTGTTTTGCTTGGACAGGCTCCAAGATCAACAAAAGCTCTGATACCATGTTATAATTTTGAGAGAAGAGAATAACAAAACAGAGTAAGAGACCTTTGTCTATTTTAGAAGATAAGAACAAATATAAACTTCGATCAACTAAAACTTGTTACATACATCAACAACAAAACTGTTTTATATAGAAACAAACAGACACTACATCATAATGAGTTGTGTCTCTAAGAACTTGTGACTCTTGGATGAAACGTCACAAACCAAAACGTCACGACTTAAACGTTGTGACTCTGAAACACAATTATCAACCAACACTCCCCCTTAATTGAGTTTTCCGCTAACTCCAATCTTGCTTTAACGTTCTTCAAACCTTGTTGTGATTAATGAACTTCTCTGTTTCCAGGTAATTAATGACATTTCTTCTCCCTCTGGTTAGAGGTGACTCTTTTTCTTTCAAACAGAGAAGAGATTAATAGAATAATTAAGTTAAGAGATTATGCTAACCACTTCTTCGTGGACCATATGATATTTTTTCTTGAATTTTTGTTAAATTCAATTTTGTAGATCCACAATTATGATCATCCATGAATTTTCCTTCTTTCTGTTAATTTAAAATAAAAATATTTATTATGCACAAACATATAAATTTTGGAAAAAGGCACAAACATTATATTGTTATACAAAAAAATAGAATTACAATTTAAATCTATTTGTAAAAAGAAAGAAATCCAAGATTTTAGAAAATTACCATAAATTGTTTTATGAATAAAATCCGCCATAGTTTTTCTGCAACTATAATCATTACAAAAAAAAATTAGCATCAATATTATTTTAAAAAATGAAAAATTCGGGTTAGCAAAATTAATACTTGAATTTTATTAGATTCAATTTTGTCGATCCATATTTATGATCAATGATCATCCATGAATTCAACTGAAACAAAATAAAATTATGTATTAAGTTACATATAAATAGAATTATAATTTAAATCTATTTGTAAAGAGATTATAATAGGTTACTTCACCGATTTGATTTTTTTTGCTTGATTCATCAACTCGTTCGTCCAATCTTGTTTTTGATATACAAAAAAACACCCATGTTCTGTGACAGGTAAACCTAAAACAAAATCAAACAGTACAAAATCAGTAAAATTTTTGATATGATTCAACATAATAATTAAAAATTATAGCAGCATAAAATTTAGTTCATGCAAAGCACCAAAGCATATCGATAGTACATCAACATGAAAATAAATCAAAATTATACAATAGTAAATTTGATTTATTAGAACCAAAATAAAACAAAAATTATACTCTCAAAACTATATGTTTAACTTAATGAGTCTGACTTCTACAGTTTTGGCTGAGCCTCTATATATATATAGCTTAGAAGGAATATCGTCATAATTATCTTTACTATTTTAATATTTTGAAAATAGAAATTTTCTTTAAACGAATATTCGTAATATATTCTAATATTTACCTTCCATTTTTTAAAATAGAGATATTGCATAAATTCCCGATTTTGTTAAACAATTTTCGTTTTTTTGTTTTTAATTTTTGTTTTTTTATTTTTTTTTTTTAAATAAAACTTAGAAAAAGGGTAAAAATGTCCAGTTTTGAATCTCATTAATAGAAAATTAGTAATGTTAAGTCTGAGGATGAATGTGGTGCGTTTCAGCAACCTAAATAGAGAAGAAAAGTTTATCCGAAATATTTTAAAGGGCAAATTTCATTAAGAGTAAATGACGTCAATTTTTGTGAGATTGGCTGTGAGCTCTCTCGACTTCTCATTTAATATATTAGATATATCTAATGAGTCTGTTTAACTTTAATATATTAGATATATCTAATGAGTCTGTTTAACTAGCAAGTTACTTAGTGTTTAAGGCCTTACGTATTTCAAATTGAATTGACCTAGCTGCCAAAAAGATTGTCCTTCATTCACATCATCCCAAAATTTAAAGACAGATATCACACATTTATTTGAATGATAAAAGCGTCAGAAAAAAGAGAATAACTTCATATATCATATTCTAATGTCGCCCAATAACTTGGATAGATGAGGTCGCTCCTCTGTGTTGATAAGCCACTCTTTTAAAGCAGTTAAAGAACAAACATAGGCGCGATAGAAATCCGGGCGATGGTAATTCTTGATACTGTCAAAGGAAGAATTAATGACATAGACCAACTATATCCTCTTCAGTGTAGGCGCCAAAGCCTTATCAGCTAGAATATTTCAATTGCACATTTCATTAAAAAAAAACAATTTACTTAGTGTTTTTATAAATATTTCATCACTATGACTAACTGAGAATTTAAGACTTTTGCCAGTCAAAATTTCACGTTTGGTTTCAATTGATATATTTCAATTAGAGAAATTTCTTTAAATACCGTACTCTAATTTTATTTTTTCCAATACCACAAACATAAATCTTGATTGTCAAGAGTAAATTTATATTTGTGAGTTTGAGTTGACTATTATACATTTAAGGTATAATTGTTAGAGGTAGGCTTTAGTGTTTAGGATCTAGATTTTACTTTTTGAAAGTTTAGTTTTAGTTTTATGGTATTTTTGAAAAATAAGATTAATAATGCTTCATTTAGAAGAAAAAACTAATAATTATTGTAAAACACAAGTGTGATTATTCCATCGCAAGACACATGTCATGACACTTGTTAGTATAATATTACACCAACTTCCACTTGTCATTACCAAAACTAAAAAATAGGTGACTCATGTTTTGTTTACTTCACTATAAATAGGAAGAAGTGTTAATGCTTAAGTGGGTTGTGTAAGAGTGTAAGAAATATAGAAGTTGTCTTTGATATCTCTCTCTCTCGGCTGCTCCTCTCTTTCCCTCTTTTTAATATCTCTTGTACTCTTTACATTCATCTTTTCTCTACTACTACTCTTTGTTTCTCTTGTCTTATACACCATTATATAGTGGTTTCACAACACGTTATCAGCACGATCGTCTCCCGATCCATCATCATTAATTTGTAGTAACATTCAAGAAAATGTCAAATTTTAAGATTGAGGATGGAGATGTGTCTTGCAGACAATGCTACTACGCACTCAATACTTAAAGAGAAAAAATATTTCTCCTCTCTCAAAATAAAAGACTCCGCTAGAAGCGTGAGCACTATATGTGGTAATGCAAAGATTATAATAGGCTCTGGAAAAGCCAAATTTTCAATGCCAAGGGGAACAAAATTTGAAATTGATGCATTATATTGCTCTAAGTCTCATAGAAACTTGATTAGTTTCAGAGATATCCGAAGAAATAGATATCATATAAAGACTCTGAATAAGAATGGCATTGAATATCTTTGCATAACATCTGAAGATAAACATATATTGGAAGAATTGTCAATGTTATTCTCTGGATTGTATTGCACAAGAATAAATAATTTTGCATCTTATGTTACAATAAACTCTAAGTTTACTAGTACATTTAAGATATGACATGAAAGACTTGGACATCCTGGTTCAGTCATGATGCGAAAAATTGTGCAAAATTCCAATGGTCATCCATTGAAGAACGAAAATATTTTTAGATCTGATGAGTTTTCATGTGATGCATGTTCTCAAAGAAAACTCATAATTCGGCCATCGCCAGCCAAAATTGGGAATGAATCACCATTGTTCTTAGAGAGAATACATGGTGATATATGTGGACCTATCCACCCTTCATGCGGGCCGTTTTGTTATTTTATGGTAATGATTGACGCATTTAGTAGATGGTCAAATGTGTGTCTATTGACAACAAGAAACACGGCTTTTGCAAAATTCATTGCCTAAATAATCAGGTTGAAAGTTCAATTCCCTGATTATGCCATAAAGAAAGTCAGGCTTGATAACGCCGGTGAATTCACTTCACAAGCTTTCAATGACTATTGTATGTCAATAGGAATCGATGTGGAGCATCCGGTTCCTCATGTTCATACACAAAATGGCATGGCTGAATCTTTGATTAAACGGCTACAACTCATTGCTAGACCGTTAATTTTGAGAACAAAACTCTCAATTTCTATATGGGGTCATGCTATATTGCATGCTGCGGCATTGGTCCAAATACGACCAAGCGCATATAATAAATATTCCCCTTTACAATTAGAATCTGGCCAAGAGCCAAACATATCCTATTTCCGTATTTTTGGATGTGCGGTTTATGTTCTTATAGCCCCACCGCAAAAAACAAAAATGGGGCCACAAAGGAGATTGGGCATATATGTCGGTTATGCATCACCAAGTATAATTTGATATCTTGAACCGCAAACTGGTTATATGTTTACGGCACGTTTTGCCGATTGCCATTTTAATGAAGATGAATTTCTAGCGTTAGGAATTAAACAAGAACCAAAAGATATTACATGGTATACACCATCTTTGATATATCTTGATCCCCCTACAAATCAACGTGAACTGGAAGTTCAGAAAATTGTACATTTACAAAATTTAGCAAATCAATTACTAGATGCGTTCATAGATACAAAAAGGGTGACAAAGTCATATATCCCCGCTGCAAATGCACCATCAAGAGTTGAAATTCCTAGAGAGGAACTTGATGGAAGCAAAGCTAATGAACCTAAGGTTCAATTGAAAAGGGGGAGGCCAATGGGCTCTAAAGATAAAAATCCCCGAAAGAAAAAGAAAATGGGAGATGAAAAGGTTCAAGAAGAACCAAATAAAGAGAAAAGTCCTCAGGATGATATAGAAAAATATGAGATTTCTATTAACTATGCTCAAGATGGAATGTTATGGGCTAGAGATGAAATCGATGATGATAATGGAATATTCTCTTTTTCTGTATCTAAAGAGATCGATCATGAAAAAGATGATCCAGATCCAAGGTCCGTATCAGAATGCCAACATAGGCCTGATTGGGAGAAATGGAAAAAGGCTATGCAACTTGAGTTGCTCTCCCTCAATAAAAGAAATGTCTTTGGACCTCTTGTCACTGCATCTAAAGATGTAAAACCTGTTGGTTGCAAGTGGGTATTTGTGCGAAAAAGAAATGAGAAAGATAAAATCATACGATATAAAGCCCTACTTGTTGCACAAGGTTTTTCTCAAAGACCTGGAGTTGATTATGAAGAAACATATTCTCCAGTCATGGATGCAATTACATTCATGTACTTAATGAGTCTAACGGCTTCTAAGAATTTAGAAATGTACCTTATGGATGTAGTGACAGCACATTTATATGGATCATTGGATAATGATATATACATGAAAATCCCAAAAGGATTTAAGATTCCTGAGGCATTAAACTCTAAGTCTAATGAAATTTGTGCGATCAAATTACAGCGATTACTTTACGGATTAAAACAATCCGGGCGCATGTGGTATAATCGCTTAAGCGAATACCTATTGAAAAAAGGATATGTTAATAATGAAATATGCCCATGCGTCTTCATAAAAAAATCTCCATCGGGATTTGTGATCATTGCTGTATATGTTGATGATCTGAATATAATTGGAACTCAAAAGGAGATTGATGATGCAAGAACTCATATGAAGGAAGAGTTTGAAATGAAAGATCTTGGAAAGACTAAATTTTGTCTCGGGCTTCAAATAGAGCATTTCCAAGATGGAATATTTGTGCATCAATCAAATGCTACGAAAAAGATTTTAAAGCGATTTAATATGGACAAAGCGACTCCTTTGAGTACTCCAATGGTCAATAGATCTCTGAATGTCGATAGTGATCCATTCAGACCTTGTGAAAATAACGAGAAAATACTTGGTCCCGAAGTACCTTAT